>NW_028301307.1:0-172074 GCF_061612785.1 Hesperophylax consimilis | reverse complement strand
TCATGAAACCTCAAAAATTGTCTAAAACAGTAAAAATGTGTACTAAATGTGTAAAAACGTCATAAAACCTAAAAATTGTCTAAAACAGCGTATATCGTCGTAAAAAACTGAAAATTACTGAAATAGCATGCAACGTCATAAAACCTAAAGACTTAAGTGTTAAGAACGTCATAAAACCTAAAAAATTGTCTAAAACACCATAAATCGTTGTAAAACACTGAAAATTACTGAAAAACCATAAAAAATGTGTAAAAACGTCATAAAACCTCAAAAATTGTCTCAAACAGCGTATATCGTAGTAAAAATTACGAAAATTACTGAAAAAGCATGCAAAATGTGTAAAAACGTCATAAAACCTAAAAAATTGTCTAAAACAGCGTATATAGTCGTAAAAAACTGAAAATTACTGAATAAGCATGCAAAATGTGTAAAAACGTCATAAAACCTAAAAAATTATCTAAAACACCATAAATCGTTGTAAAACACTGAAAATTACTGAAAAACCATAAAAAATGTGTTAAAACGTCATAAAACCTCAAAAATTGTCTAAAACAGCATTAACCGACTGAAAATTACTGAAAAACCATAAAAAAATGTTTAAAAACCTTCAAAAAACCTCAAATGATTACTTAAACAGCGTTAATCGTCGTAAAACACTGAAAATTACTGAAAAATCATAAAAAATGAGTAAAAACGTCATGAAACCTCAAAAATTGTCTAAAACAGCGTATATCGTCGAAAAAAACTGAAAATTAGTGAATAAGCATGCAAAATGTGTAAAAACGTCATAAAACCTAAAGACTTGTCTAAAACAGTAAAAATGTGTACTAAATGTGTAAAAACGTCATAAAACCTAAAAATTGTCTAAAACAGCGTATATCGTCGTAAAAAACTGAAAATTACTGAAATAGCATGCAACGTCATAAAACCTAAAGACTTAAGTGTTAAGAACGTCATAAAACCTAAAAAATTGTCTAAAACACCATAAATCGTTGTAAAACACTGAAAATTACTGAAAAACCATAAAAAATGTGTAAAAACGTCATAAAACCTCAAAAATTGTCTCAAACAGCGTATATCGTAGTAAAAATTACGAAAATTACTGAAAAAGCATGCAAAATGTGTAAAAACGACATAAAACCTAAAAAATTGTCTAAAACACCATAAATCGTTGTAAAACACTGAAAATTACTGAAAAACCATAAAAAATGGTGTAAAAACGTCATAAAACCTAAAAAATTGTCTAAAACAGCGTATATCGTCGAAAAAAACTGAAAATTAGTGAATAAGCATGCAAAATGTGTAAAAACGTCATAAAACCTAAAGACTTGTCTAAAACAGTAAAAATGTGTACTAAATGTGTAAAAACGTCATAAAACCTAAAAATTGTCTAAAACAGCGTATATCGTCGTAAAAAACTGAAAATTACTGAAATAGCATGCAACGTCATAAAACCTAAAGACTTAAGTGTTAAGAACGTCATAAAACCTAAAAAATTGTCTAAAACACCATAAATCGTTGTAAAACACTGAAAATTACTGAAAAACCATAAAAAATGTGTAAAAACGTCATAAAACCTCAAAAATTGTCTCAAACAGCGTATATCGTAGTAAAAATTACGAAAATTACTGAAAAAGCATGCAAAATGTGTAAAAACGTCATAAAACCTAAAAAATTGTCTAAAACAGCGTATATAGTCGTAAAAAACTGAAAATTACTGAATAAGCATGCAAAATGTGTAAAAACGTCATAAAACCTAAAAAATTATCTAAAACACCATAAATCGTTGTAAAACACTGAAAATTACTGAAAAACCATAAAAAATGTGTTAAAACGTCATAAAACCTCAAAAATTGTCTAAAACAGCATTAACCAACTGAAAATTACTGAAAAACCATAAAAAAATGTTTAAAAACCTTCAAAAAACCTCAAATGATTACTTAAACAGCGTTAATCGTCGTAAAACACTGAAAATTACTGAAAAATCATAAAAAATGAGTAAAAACGTCATGAAACCTCAAAAATTGTCTAAAACAGCGTATATCGTCGAAAAAAACTGAAAATTAGTGAATAAGCATGCAAAATGTGTAAAAACGTCATAAAACCTAAAAAATTGTCTAAAACACCATAAATCGTTGTAGAACACTGAAAATTACTGAAAAACCATAAAAAATGTGTAAAAACGTCATAAAACCTCAAAAATTGTCTAAAACACCATAAATCGTTGTAAAACACTGAAAATTACTGAAAAACCATAAAAAATGTTTAAAAACCTTCAAAAAACCTCAAATGATTACTTAAAACAGCGTTAATCGTCGTAAAACATTGAAAATTACTGAAAAACCATAAAAAATGAGTAAAAACGTCATAAAACCTCAAAAATTGTCTAAAAAAACTGAAAATTACTGAATAAGTATGCAAAATGTGTAAAAACGTCATAAAACCTTAAAAATTGTCTAAAACATCATAAGTCGTTGTAAAACGCTGAAAATTACTGAAAAACCATAAAAAACGTGTAAAAACGTCATAAAACCTCAAAAATTGTCTAAAACAGCGTATATCGTCGTTTAAAACTGTTTATTACTGAAAAAGCATGCAAAATGTGTAAAAACGTCATAAAACCTAAAGAATTGTCTAAAACAGCATAAATCGTCGTAAAACACTGAAAATTACTGAAAAACCATAAAATATGAGTAAAAACGTCATAAAACCTCAAAAATTGTCTGAAACAGCGTATATCATTGTAAAACACTGAAAATACAGAAAAATCATAAAAAATGTGTAAAAACGTCATATAACCTCAAAAATTGTCTAAAACAGCGTATATCGTAGTAAAAATTACGAAAATTACTGAAAAAGCATGCAAAATGTGTAAGATCGTCATTAAACCTAAAAAATTGTCTAAAACACTATAAATCGTTGTAAAACACTGAAAATTACTGAAAAACCATAAAAAATGTGTAAAAACGTCATAAAACCTCAAAAATTGTCTCAAACAGCGTATATCGTAGTAAAAATTACGAAAATTACTGAAAAAGCATGCAAAATGTGTAAAAACGTCATAAAACCTAAAAAATTGTCTAAAACAGCGTATATAGTCGTAAAAAACTGAAAATTACTGAATAAGCATGCAAAATGTGTAAAAACGTCATAAAACCTAAAAATTTATCTAAAACACCATAAATCGTTGTAAAACACTGAAAATTACTGAAAAACCATAAAAAATGTGTTAAAACGTCATAAAACCTCAAAAATTGTCTAAAACAGCGTATATCGTAGTAAAAATTACGAAAATTGCTGAAAAAGCATGCAAAATTTGTAAGAACGTCATTAAACCTAAAAAATTGTCTCAAACACCATAAATCGTTGTAAAACACTGAAAATTACTGAAAAACCATAAAAAATGTGTAAAAAACGTCATAAAACCTCAAAAAATTGTCTGAAACAGCATATGTCGTAGTAAAAATTACAAAAATTACTGAAAAGGCATGCAAAATGTGTAAGAACGGCATAAAACCTAAAAAATTGTCTAAAACACCATAAATCGTTTGTAAAACACTGAAAATTACTGAAAAACCATAAAAAATGTGTAAAAACGTCATAAAACCTCAAAAATTGTCTCAAACAGCGTATATCGTAGTAAAAATTACGAAAATTACTGAAAAAGCATGCAAAATGTGTAAAAACGTCATAAAACCTAAAAAATTGTCTAAAACAGCGTATATAGTCGTTAAAAACTGAAAATTACTGAAAAAGCATGCAAATTGTGTAAAAACGTCATAAAACCTCAAAAATTGTCTAAAACAGCATTAACCGACTGAAAATTACTGAAAAACCATAAAAAATGTTTAAAAACCTTCAAAAAACCTCAAATGATTACTAAAACAGCGTTAATCGTCGTAAAACATTGAAAATTACTGAAAAACCATAAAAAATGAGTAAAAACGTCATAAAACCTCAAAAATTGTCTAATACAGCGTATGTCTTCGAAAAAAACTGAAAATTAGTGAATAAGCATGCAAAATGTGTAAAAACGTCATAAAACCTAAAGAATTGTCAAAAACAGCATAAATCGTCGTAAAAAACTTAAAATTACTGAAAAACCATAAAAAATGAGTAAAAACGTCATAAAACCTCAAAAATTGTCGAAAACAGCGTATATCGTAGTTAAAATTACGAAAATTGCTGAAAAGGCATGCAAAATGTGTAAGAACGTCATTAAACCTCAAAAATTGTCTAAAACACCATAAATCGTTGTAAAACACTGAAAATTACTGAAAAACCATAAAAAATGTGTAAAAACGTCATAAAACCTCAAAAATTGTCTGAAACAGCATATGTCGTAGTAAAAATTACAAAAATTACTGAAAAAAGCATGCAAAATGTGTAAGAACGGCATAAAACCTAAAAAATTGTCTAAAACACCATAAATCGTTGTAAAACACTGAAAATTACTGAAAAACCATAAAAAATGTGTAAAAACGTCATAAAACCTCAAAAATTGTCTGAAACAGCATATGTCGTAGTAAAAATTACAAAAATTACTGAAAAAAGCATGCAAAATGTGTAAGAACGGCATAAAACCTCAAAAATTGTCTAAAACAGCATAAACCGACTGAAAATTACTGAAAAACCATAAAAAATGTTTAAAAACCTTCAAAAAACCTCAAATGATTACTAAAACAGCGTTAATCGTCGTAAAACATTGAAAATTACTGAAAAACCATAAAAAATGAGTAAAAACGTCATAAAACCTCAAAAATTGTCTAAAACAGCGTATGTCGTCGAAAAAAACTGAAAAATACTGAATAAGTATGCAAAATGTGTAAAAAACGTCATAAAACCTAAAAAATTGTCTAAAACATCATAAATCGTTGTAAAACACTGAAAATTACTGAAAAACCATAAAAAATGTGTAAAAACGTCATAAAACCTCAAAAATTGTCTAAAACAGCGTATATCGTCGTTTAAAACTGTTTATTACTGAAAAAGCATGCAAAATGTGTAAAAACGTCATAAAACCTAAAGAATTGTCTAAAACAGCATAAATCGTTTTAAAACACTGAAAATTACTGAAAAACCATAAAATATGAGTAAAAACGTCATAAAACCTCAAAAATTGTCTGAAACAGCGTATATCATTGTAAAACACTGAAAATTACAGAAAAATCATAAAAAATGTGTAAAAACGTCATAAAACCTCAAAAATTGTCTAAAACAGCGTATATCGTAGTAAAAATTACGAAAATTACTGAAAAAGCATGCAAAATGTGTAAGAACGTCATTAAACCTAAAAAATTGTCTAAAACACCATAAATCGTTGTAAAACACTGAAAATTACTGAAAAACCATAAAAAATGTGTAAAAACGTCATAAAACCTCAAAAATTGTCTAAAACAGCGTATATCGTAGTAAAAATTACGAAAATTACTGAAAAAGCATGCAAAATGTGTAAGATCGTCATTAAACCTAAAAAATTGTCTAAAACACTATAAATCGGTGTAAAACACTGAAAATTACTGAAAAACCATAAAAAATGTGTAAAAACGTCATGAAACCTAAAAAATTGTCTAAAACAGCGTATATCGTCGTAAAAAACTGAGAATTACTGAAAAAGCATGCAAATTGTGTAAAAACGTCATAAAACCTCAAAAATTGTCTAAAACAGCATTAACCGACTGAAAATTTCTGAAAAACCATAAAAAATGTTTAAAAACCTTCAAAAAACCTCAGATGATTACTTAAACAGCGTTTATCGTCGTAAAACACTGAAAATTACTGAAAAATCATAAAAAATGAGTAAAAACGTCATGAAACCTCAAAAATTGTCTAAAACAGCGTATATCGTCGAAAAAAACTGAAAATTAGTGAATAAGCATGCAAAATATGTAAAAACGTCATAAAACCTAAAGAATTGTCAAAAACAGCATAAATCGTCGTAAAACACTTAAAATTACTGAAAAACCATAAAAAATGAGTAAAAACGTCATAAAACCTCAAAAATTGTCTAAAACAGCGTAGATCGTTGTAAAACACTGAAAATTACTGAAAAACCATAAAAAATGTGTAAAAACGTCATAAAACCTCAAAAATTGTCTGAAACAGCATATGTCGTAGTAAAAATTACGAAAATTACTGAAAAAGCATGCAAAATGTGTAAGAACGTCATAAAACCTAAAAAATTGTCTAAAACACCATAAATCGTTGTAAAACACTGAAAATTACTGAAAAATCATAAAAAAAGAGTAAAAACGTCATGAAACCTCAAAAATTGTCTAAAACAGCGTATATCGTCGAAAAAAACTGAAAATTAGTGAATAAGCATGAAAAATGTGTAAAAACGTCATAAAACCTAAAGAATTGTCAAAAACAGCATAAATCGTCGTAAAACACTTAAAATTTCTGAAAAACCATAAAAAATGAGTAAAAACGTCATAAAACCTCAAAAATTGTCTAAAACAGCATTAACCGACTGAAAATTACTGAAAAACCATAAAAAATGTTTAAAAACCTTCAAAAAAACCTCAAATGATTACTTAAACAGCGTTAATCGTCGTAAAACACTGAAAATTACTGAAAAATCATAAAAAATGAGTAAAAACGTCATGAAACCTCAAAAATTGTCTAAAACAGCGTATATCGTCGAAAAAAACTGAAAATTAGTGAATAAGCATGCAAAATGTGTAAAACGTCATAAAACCTAAAAAATTGTCTAAAACACCATAAATCGTTGTAGAACACTGAAAATTACTGAAAAACCATAAAAAATTTGTAAAAACGTCATAAAACCTAAAAAATTGTCTAAAACACCATAAATCGTTGTAAAACACTGAAAATTACTGAAAAACCATAAAAAAATGTGTAAAAACGTCATAAAACCTCAAAAATTGTCTAAAACAGCATTAACCGACTGAAAATTACTGAAAAACCATAAAAAATGTTTAAAAACTTTCAAAAAACCTCAAATGATTACTAAAACAGCGTTAATCGTCGTAAAACATTGAAAATTACTGAAAAACCATAAAAAATGAGTAAAAACGTCATTAAACCTCAAAAATTGTCTAAAACAGCGTATGTCGTCGAAAAAAACTGAAAATTACTGAATAAGCATGCAAAATGTGTAATAACGTCATTAAACCTAAATAATTGTCTAAAACACTATAAATCGTTGTAAAACACTGAAAATTACTGAAAAACCATAAAAATTGTGTAAAAACGTCATAAAACCTAAAAAATTGTCTAAAACAGCGTATATCGTCGAAAAAAACTGAAAATTAGTGAATAAGCATGCAAAATGTGTAAAAACGTCATAAAACCTAAAGACTTGTCTAAAACAGTAAAAATGTGTACTAAATGTGTAAAAATGTCATAAAACCTAAAAATTGTCTAAAACAGCGTATATCGTCGTAAAAAACTGAAAATTACTGAAAAAGCATGCAACGTCATAAAACCTAAAGACTTAAGTGTTAAGAACGTCATAAAACCTAAAAAATCTTCTAAAACACCATAAATCGTTGTAAAACACTGAAAATTACTGAAAAACCATAAAAAATGTGTAAAAACGTCATAAAACCTCAAAAATTGTCTCAAACAGCGTATATCGTAGTAAAAATTACGAAAATTACTGAAAAAGCATGCAAAATGTGTAAAAACGTCATAAAACCTAAAAAATTGTCTAAAACAGCGTATATAGTCGTAAAAAACTGAAAATTACTGAATAAGCATGCAAAATGTGTAAAAACGTCATAAAACCTAAAAAATTATCTAAAACACCATAAATCGTTGTAAAACACTGAAAATTACTGAAAAACCATAAAAAATGTGTTAAAACGTCATAAAACCTCAAAAATTGTCTAAAACAGCATTAACCGACTGAAAATTACTGAAAAACCATAAAAAAATGTTTAAAAACCTTCAAAAAACCTCAAATGATTACTTAAACAGCGTTAATCGTCGTAAAACACTGAAAATTACTGAAAAATCATAAAAAATGAGTAAAAACGTCATGAAACCTCAAAAATTGTCTAAAACAGCGTATATCGTCGAAAAAAACTGAAAATTAGTGAATAAGCATGCAAAATGTGTAAAAACGTCATAAAACCTAAAAAATTGTCTAAAACACCATAAATCGTTGTAGAACACTGAAAATTACTGAAAAACCATAAAAAATGTGTAAAAACGTCATAAAACCTCAAAAATTGTCTAAAACACCATAAATCGTTGTAAAACACTGAAAATTACTGAAAAACCATAAAAAATGTTTAAAAACCTTCAAAAAACCTCAAATGATTACTAAAACAGCGTTAATCGTCGTAAAACATTGAAAATTACTGAAAAACCATAAAAAATGAGTAAAAACGTCATAAAACCTCAAAAATTGTCTAAAAAAAACTGAAAATTACTGAATAAGTATGCAAAATGTGTAAAAACGTCATAAAACCTAAAAAATTGTCTAAAACATCATAAGTCGTTGTAAAACGCTGAAAATTACTGAAAAACCATAAAAAACGTGTAAAAACGTCATAAAACCTCAAAAATTGTCTAAAACAGCGTATATCGTCGTTTAAAACTGTTTATTACTGAAAAAGCATGCAAAATGTGTAAAAACGTCATAAAACCTAAAGAATTGTCTAAAACAGCATAAATCGTCGTAAAACACTGAAAATTACTGAAAAACCATAAAATATGAGTAAAAACGTCATAAAACCTCAAAAATTGTCTGAAACAGCGTATATCATTGTAAAACACTGAAAATACAGAAAAATCATAAAAAATGTGTAAAAACGTCATATAACCTCAAAAATTGTCTAAAACAGCGTATATCGTAGTAAAAATTACGAAAATTACTGAAAAAGCATGCAAAATGTGTAAGATCGTCATTAAACCTAAAAAATTGTCTAAAACACTATAAATCGTTGTAAAACACTGAAAATTACTGAAAAACCATAAAAAATGTGTAAAAACGTCATAAAACCTCAAAAATTGTCTCAAACAGCGTATATCGTAGTAAAAATTACGAAAATTACTGAAAAAGCATGCAAAATGTGTAAAAACGTCATAAAACCTAAAAAATTGTCTAAAACAGCGTATATAGTCGTAAAAAACTGAAAATTACTGAATAAGCATGCAAAATGTGTAAAAACGTCATAAAACCTAAAAAATTATCTAAAACACCATAAATCGTTGTAAAACACTGAAAATTACTGAAAAACCATAAAAAATGTGTTAAAACGTCATAAAACCTCAAAAATTGTCTAAAACAGCATTAACCGACTGAAAATTACTGAAAAACCATAAAAAAAATTTTAAAAACCTTCAAAAAACCTCAAATGATTACTTAAACAGCGTTAATCGTCGTAAAACACTGAAAATTACTGAAAATCATAAAAAATGAGTAAAAACGTCATGAAACCTCAAAAATTGTCTAAAACAGCGTATATCGTCAAAAAAAACTGAAAATTAGTGAATAAGCATGCAAAATGTGTAAAAACGTCATAAAACCTAAAAAATTGTCTAAAACACCATAAATCGTTGTAGAACACTGAAAATTACTGAAAAACCATAAAAAATGTGTAAAAACGTCATAAAACCTCAAAAATTGTCTAAAACACCATAAATCGTTGTAAAACACTGAAAATTACTGAAAAACCATAAAAAATGTGTAAAAGCGTCATAAAACCTCAAAAATTGTATAAAACAGCGTATATCGTCGAAAAAAACTGAAAATTAGTGAATAAGCATGCAAAATGTGTAAAAACGTCATAAAACCTAAAGAATTGTCAAAAACAGCATAAATCGTCGTAAAACACTTAAAATTACTGAAAAACCATAAAAACTGAGTAAAAACGTCATAAAACCTCAAAAATTGTCTAAAACAGCGTATATCGTTGTAAAACACTGAAAATTACTGAAAAACCATAAAAAATGTGTAAAAACGTCATAAAACCTCAAAAATTGTCTAAAACAGCGTATATCGTAGTAAAAATTACGAAAATTACTGAAAAAGCATGCAAAATGTGTAAGAACGTCACTAAACCTAAAATATTGTCTAAAACACCATAAATCGTTGTAAAACACTGAAAATTACTGAAAAACCATAAAAAATGTGTAAAAACGTCATAAAACCTCAAAAATTGTCTAAAACAGCGTATATCGTCGTTAAAATTTGTTTATTACTGAAAAAGCATGCAAAATGTGTAAAAACGTCATAAAACCTAAAGAATTGTCTAAAACAGCATAAATCGTCGTAAAACACTGAAAATTACTGAAAAACCATAAAATATGAATAAAAACGTCATAAAACCTCAAAAATTGTCTAAAACAGCGTATATCGTTGTAAAACACTGAAAATTACTGAAAAACCATAAAAAATGTGTAAAAACGTCATAAAACCTCAAAAATTGTCTAAAACAGCGTATATCGTAGTAAAAATTACGAAAATTACTGAAAAAGCATGCAAAATGTGTAAGATCGTCATTAAACCTAAAAAATTGTCTGAAACACTATAAATCGTTGTAAAACACTGAAAATTACTGAAAAACCCTAAAAAATGTGTAAAAACGTCATGAAATTTAAAAAATTGTCTAAAACAGCGTATATCGTCGTAAAAAACTGAGAATTACTGAAAAAGCATGCAAATTGTGTAAAAACGTCATAAAACCTCAAAAATTGTCTAAAACAGCATTAAACGACTGAAAATTACTGAAAAACCATAAAAAATGTTTAAAAACCTTCAAAAAACCTCAAATGATTACTTAAACAGCGTTTATAGTCGTAAAACACTGAAAATTACTGAAAAATCATAAAAATGAGTAAAAACGTCATGAAACCTCAAAAATTGTCTAAAACAGCGTATATCGTCGAAAAAAACTGAAAATTAGTGAATAAGCATGCAAAATGTGTAAAAACGTCATAAAACCTAAAGAATTGTCTAAAACAGCATAAATCGTCGTAAAACACTGAAAATTACTGAAAAACCATAAAATATGAATAAAAACGTCATAAAACCTCAAAAATTGTCTAAAACAGCGTATATCGTTGTAAAACACTGAAAATTACTGAAAAACCATAAAAAATGTGTAAAAACGTCATAAAACCTCAAAAATTGTCTAAAACAGCGTATATCGTAGTAAAAATTACGAAAATTACTGAAAAAGCATGCAAAATGTGTAAGATCGTCATTAAACCTAAAAAATTGTCTGAAACACTATAAATCGTTGTAAAACACTGAAAATTACTGAAAAACCCTAAAAAATGTGTAAAAACGTCATGAAATTTAAAAAATTGTCTAAAACAGCGTATATCGTCGTAAAAAACTGAGAATTACTGAAAAAGCATGCAAATTGTGTAAAAACGTCATAAAACCTCAAAAATTGTCTAAAACAGCATTAAACGACTGAAAATTACTGAAAAACCATAAAAAATGTTTAAAAACCTTCAAAAAACCTCAAATGATTACTTAAACAGCGTTTATAGTCGTAAAACACTGAAAATTACTGAAAAATCATAAAAAATGAGTAAAAACGTCATGAAACCTCAAAAATTGTCTAAAACAGCGTATATCGTCGAAAAAAACTGAAAATTAGTGAATAAGCATGCAAAATGTGTAAAAACGTCATAAAACCTAAAGAATTGTCAAAAACAGCATAAATCGTCGTAAAACACTTAAAATTACTGAAAAACCATAAAAAATGAGTAAAAACGTCATAAAACCTCAAAAATTGTCTAAAACAGCGTAGATCGTTGTAAAACACTGAAAATTACTGAAAAACCATAAAAAATGTGTAAAAACGTCATAAAACCTCAAAAATTGTCTAAAACAGCGTATATCGTAGTAAAAATTACGAAAAATTGCTGAAAAAGCATGCAAAATTTGTAAGAACGTCATTAAACCTAAAAAATTGTCTCAAACACCATAAATCGTTGTAAAACACTGAAAATTACTGAAAAACCATAAAAAATGTGTAAAAACGTCATAAAACCTCAAAAATTGTCTGAAACAGCATATGTCGTAGTAAAAATTACAAAAATTACTGAAAAGGCATGCAAAATGTGTAAGAACGGCATAAAACCTAAAAAATTGTCTAAAACACCATAAATCGTTGTAAAACACTGAAAATTACTGAAAAACCATAAAAAATGTGTAAAAACGTCATAAAACCTCAAAAATTGTCTCAAACAGCGTATATCGTAGTAAAAATTACGAAAATTACTGAAAAAGCATGCAAAATGTGTAAAAACGTCATAAAACCTAAAAAATTGTCTAAACAGCGTATATAGTCGTTAAAAACTGAAAATTACTGAAAAAGCATGCAAATTGTGTAAAAACGTCATAAAACCTCAAAAATTGTCTAAAACAGCATTAACCGACTGAAAATTACTGAAAAACCATAAAAAATGTTTAAAAACCTTCAAAAAACCTCAAATGATTACTAAAACAGCGTTAATCGTCGTAAAACATTGAAAATTACTGAAAAACCATAAAAAATGAGTAAAAACGTCATAAAACCTCAAAAATTGTCTAATACAGCGTATGTCTTCGAAAAAAACTGAAAATTAGTGAATAAGCATGCAAAATGTGTAAAAACGTCATAAAACCTAAAGAATTGTCAAAAACAGCATAAATCGTCGTAAAAAACTTAAAATTACTGAAAAACCATAAAAAATGAGTAAAAACGTCATAAAACCTCAAAAATTGTCGAAAACAGCGTATATCGTAGTTAAAATTACGAAAATTGCTGAAAAGGCATGCAAAATGTGTAAGAACGTCATTAAACCTCAAAAATTGTCTAAAACACCATAAATCGTTGTAAAACACTGAAAATTACTGAAAAACCATAAAAAATGTGTAAAAACGTCATAAAACCTCAAAAATTGTCTGAAACAGCATATGTCGTAGTAAAAATTACAAAAATTACTGAAAAAAGCATGCAAAATGTGTAAGAACGGCATAAAACCTAAAAAATTGTCTAAAACACCATAAATCGTTGTAAAACACTGAAAATTACTGAAAAACCATAAAAAATGTGTAAAAACGTCATAAAACCTCAAAAATTGTCTCAAACAGCGTATATCGTAGTAAAAATTACGAAAATTACTGAAAAAGCATGCAAAATGTGTAAAAACGTCATAAAACCTAAAAAATTGTCTAAAACAGCGTATATAGTCGTTAAAAACTGAAAATTACTGAAAAAGCATGCAAATTGTGTAAAAACGTCATAAAACCTCAAAAATTATCTAAAACAGCATTAACCGACTGAAAATTACTGAAAAACCATAAAAAATGTTTAAAAACCTTCAAAAAACCTCAAATGATTACTAAAACAGCGTTAATCGTCGTAAAACATTGAAAATTACTGAAAAACCATAAAAAATGAGTAAAAACGTCATAAAACCTCAAAAATTGTCTGAAACAGCGTATATCATTGTAAAACACTGAAAATTACAGAAAAATCATAAAAAATGTGTAAAAACGTCATAAAACCTCAAAAATTGTCTAAAACAGCGTATATCGTAGTAAAAATTACGAAAATTACTGAAAAAGCATGCAAAATGTGTAAGAACGTCATTAAACCTAAAAAATTGTCTAAAACACCATAAATCGTTGTGAAACACTGAAAATTACTGAAAAACCATAAAAAATGTGTAAAAACGTCATAAAACCTCAAAAATTGTCTAAAACAGCATATATCGTAGTAAAAATTACGAAAATTACTGAAAAAGCATGCAAAATGTGTAAGATCGTCATTAAACCTAAAAAATTGTCTAAAACACTATAAATCGTTGTAAAACACTGAAAATTACTGAAAAACCATAAAAAATGTGTAAAAACGTCATGAAACCTAAAAAATTGTCTAAAACAGCGTATATCGTCGTAAAAAACTGAGAATTACTGAAAAAGCATGCAAATTGTGTTAAAAACGTCATAAAACCTCAAAAATTGTCTAAAACAGCATTAACCGACTGAAAATTTCTGAAAAACCATAAAAAATGTTTAAAAACCTTCAAAAAACCTCAGATGATTACTTAAACAGCGTTTATCGTCGTAAAACACTGAAAATTACTGAAAAATCATAAAAAATGAGTAAAAACGTCATGAAACCTCAAAAATTGTCTAAAACAGCGTATATCGTCGAAAAAAACTGAAAATTAGTGAATAAGCATGCAAAATATGTAAAAACGTCATAAAACCTAAAGAATTGTCAAAAACAGCATAAATCGTCGTAAAACACTTTAAATTACTGAAAAACCATAAAAAATGAGTAAAAACGTCATAAAACCTCAAAAATTGTCTAAAACAGCGTAGATCGTTGTAAAACACTGAAAATTACTGAAAAACCATAAAAAATGTGTAAAAACGTCATAAAACCTCAAAAATTGTCTGAAACAGCATATGTCGTAGTAAAAATTACGAAAATTACTGAAAAAGCATGCAAAATGTGTAAGAACGTCATAAAACCTAAAAAATTGTCTAAAACACCATAAATCGTTGTAAAACACTGAAAATTACTGAAAAATCATAAAAAAAGAGTAAAAACGTCATGAAACCTCAAAAATTGTCTAAAACAGCGTATATCGTCGAAAAAAACTGAAAATTAGTGAATAAGCATGAAAAATGTGTAAAAACGTCATAAAACCTAAAGAATTGTCAAAAACAGCATAAATCGTCGTAAAACACTTAAAATTTCTGAAAAACCATAAAAAAATGAGTAAAAACGTCATAAAACCTCAAAAATTGTCTAAAACAGCATTAACCGACTGAAAATTACTGAAAAACCATAAAAAATGTTTAAAAACCTTCAAAAAACCTCAAATGATTACTTAAACAGCGTTAATCGTCGTAAAACACTGAAAATTACTGAAAAATCATAAAAAATGAGTAAAAACGTCATGAAACCTCAAAAATTGTCTAAAACAGCGTATATCGTCGAAAAAAACTGAAAATTAGTGAATAAGCATGCAAAATGTGTAAAAACGTCATAAAACCTAAAAAATTGTCTAAAACACCATAAATCGTTGTAGAACACTGAAAATTACTGAAAAACCATAAAAATTTGTAAAAACGTCATAAAACCTAAAAAATTGTCTAAAACACCATAAATCGTTGTAAAACACTGAAAATTACTGAAAAACCATAAAAAATGTGTAAAAACGTCATAAAACCTCAAAAATTGTCTAAAACAGCATTAACCGACTGAAAATTACTGAAAAACCATAAAAAATGTTTAAAAACTTTCAAAAAACCTCAAATGATTACTAAAACAGCGTTAATCGTCGTAAAACATTGAAAATTACTGAAAAACATAAAAAATGAGTAAAAACGTCATTAAACCTCAAAAATTGTCTAAAACAGCGTATGTCGTCGAAAAAAACTGAAAATTACTGAATAAGCATGCAAAATGTGTAATAACGTCATTAAACCTAAATAATTGTCTAAAACACTATAAATCGTTGTAAAACACTGAAAATTACTGAAAAACCATAAAAATTGTGTAAAAACGTCATAAAACCTAAAAAATTGTCTAAAACAGCGTATATCGTCGAAAAAAACTGAAAATTAGTGAATAAGCATGCAAAATGTGTAAAAACGTCATAAAACCTAAAGACTTGTCTAAAACAGTAAAAATGTGTACTAAATGTGTAAAAATGTCATAAAACCTAAAAATTGTCTAAAACAGCGTATATCGTCGTAAAAAACTGAAAATTACTGAAAAAGCATGCAACGTCATAAAACCTAAAGACTTAAGTGTTAAGAACGTCATAAAACCTAAAAAATCTTCTAAAACACCATAAATCGTTGTAAAACACTGAAAATTACTGAAAAACCATAAAAAATGTGTAAAAACGTCATAAAATCTGAAAAATTGTCTAAAACAGCGTATATCGTAGTAAAAATTACGAAAATTACGGTAAAAGCATGCAAAATGTGTAAAAACGTCAAAAAAACCTAAAAAATTGTCTAAAACAGCGTATATAGTCGTAAAAAACTGAAAATTACTGAATAAGCATGCAAAATGTGTAAAAACGTCATAAAACCTAAAAAATTGTCTAAAACACCATAAATCGTTGTAAAACACTGAAAATTACTGAAAAACCATAAAAAATGTGTTAAAACGTCATAAAACCTCAAAAATTGTCTAAAACAGCATATGTCGTTGGAAAAAATTACGAAAATTACTGAAAAAGCATGCAAAATGTGTTAGAACGTCATAAAACCTAAAAAATTGTCTAAAACACCATAAATCGTTGTAAAACACTGAAAATTACTGAGAAACCATAAAAAATGTGTAAAAACGTCATAAAACCTAAAAAATTGTCTAAAACAGCGTATATAGTCGTTAAAAACTGAAAATTACTGAAAAAGCATGCAAATTGTGTAAAAACGTCATAAAACCTCAAAAATTGTCTAAAACAGCATTAACCGACTGAAAATTACTGAAAAACCATAAAAAATGTTTGAAAACCATCAAAAAACCTCAAATGATTACTAAAACAGCGTTAATCGTCGTAAAACATTGAAAATTACTGAAAAACCATAAAAAATGAGTAAAAACGTCATAAAACCTCAAAAATTGTCTAAAACAGCGTATGTCGTTGAAAAAAAACTGAAAATTACTGAATAAGCATGCAAAATGTGTAAAAACGTCATAAAACCTAAAAAATTGTCTCAAACACCATAAATCGTTGTAAAACACTGAAAATTACTGAAAAACCATAAAAAATGTGTAAAAACGTCATGAAACCTCAAAAATTGTCTAAAACAGCGTAAATCGTCGTTTAAAACTGTTTATTACTGAAAAAGCATGCAAAATGTGTAAAAACGTCATAAAACCTAAAGAATTGTCTAAAACAGCATAAATCGTCGTAAAACACTGAAAATTACTGAAAAACCATAAAATATGAGTAAAAACGTCATAAAACCTCAAAAATTGTCTAAAACAGCGTATATCGTTGTAAAACACTGAAAATTACTGAAAAACCATAAAAAATGTGTAAAAACGTCATAAAACCTCAAAAATTGTCTAAAACAGCGTATATCGTAGTAAAAATTACGAAAATTACTGGAAAAGCATGCAAAATGTGTAAGAACGTCATTAAACCTAATAAATTGTCTAAAACACCATAAATCGTTGTAAAACACCGAAAATTACTGAAAAACCATAAAAAATGTGTAAAAACGTCATAAAACCTAAAAAATTGTCTAAAACAGCGTATATCGTCGTAAAAAACTGAGAATTAATGAAAAAGCATGCAAATTGTGTAAAAACGTCATTAAACCTCAAAAATTGTCTAAAACAGCATTAACCGACTGAAAATTACTGAAAAACCATAAAAAATGTTTAAAAACCTTCAAAAAACCTCAAATGATTACTTAAACAGCGTTAATCGTCGTAAAACACTGAAAATTACTGAAAAATCATAAAAACTGAGTAAAAACGTCATGAAACCTCAAAAATTGTCTAAAACAGCGTATATCATCGAAAAAAACTGAAAATTAGTGAATAAGCATGCAAAATGTGCAAAAACATCATAAAAACCAAAAAAATTGTCTAAAACACCATAAATCGTTGTAAAACACTGAAAATTACTGAAAAACCATAAAAAATGTGTAAAAACGTCATAAAACCTCAAAAATTGTATAAAACAGCGTATATCTACGAAAAAAACTGAAAATTAGTGAATAAGCATGCAAAATGTGTAAAAACGTCATAAAACCTAAAGAATTGTCTAAAACAGCATAAATCGTCGTAAAACACTTAAAATTACTGAAAAACCATAAAAAATGAGTAAAAACGTCATAAAACCTCAAAAATTGTCTAAAACAGCGTATATCGTTGTTAAACACTGAAAATTACTGAAAAACCATAAAAAATGTGTAAAAACGTCATAAAACCTCAAAAATTGTCTAAAACAGCGTATATCGTCATAAAAAACTGAAAATTACTGAAAAAGCATGCAAATTGTGTAAAAACGTCATAAAACCTCAAAATCTGTCTAAAACAGCGTATATCGTCATAAAAAACTGAAAATTACTGAAAAAGCATGCAAATTGTGTAAAAACGTCATAAAACCTCAAAAATTGTCTAAAACAGCATTAACCGACTGAAAATTACTTTAATTATTAAAAACTTTCAAAAAACCTCAAAAAATTACTTAAACAGCGTAAATCGTATTAAAAATCTGAAAATTACTGAAAAAGCATGCAAAATGTGTAAAAACGTCAAAAAACCTAAAGACTTGTCTCAAACAGCATAAATCGTCGTAAAACACTGAAAATCACTGAAAAACAATTAAAAATGAGTAAAAACGTCATTTCACCTCAAAAATTGTCTAAAACAGCATAAATCGACTGAAAATTACTGAAAAACCATGAAAAATGTGTAAAAACGTCATAAAACCTCAAAAATTGTCTAAAACAGCATGAACCGACTGAACATTACTGAAGAACCATAAAAAATGTTTAAAAACTTTCAAAAAACCTCAAAAAATTACTTAAACAGCGTTAATCGTCGTAAAACTCTGAAAATTACTGAAAAACCATAAAAAATGAGTAAAAACGTCATAAAACCTCAAAAATTGTCTAAAACAGCGTAAATCGTCGTAAAAAACTGTAAATTACTGAAAAAGCATGCAAAATGTGTAAAAACGTCATAAAACCTAAGGACTTGTCTAAAACAGCATAAATCGTCGTACAACACTGAAAATTACTAAAATACCATTAAAAATGAGTAAAAACGTCGTTTAACCTCAAAAATTGTCTAAAACAGCATAAATCGACTGAAAATTACTGAAAAAACATAAAAAATGTGTAAAAACGTCATAAAACCACAAAAATTGTATAAAACAGCGTATATCGTCGAAAAAAACTGAAAATTAGTGAATAAGCATGCAAAATGTGTAAAAACGTCATAAAACCTAAAGAATTGTCTAAAACAGCATAAATCGTCGTAAAACACTTAAAATTACTGAAAAACCATAAAAAATGAGTAAAAACGTCATAAAACCTAAAAAATTGTCTAAAACAGCGTATATCGTTGTAAAACACTGAAAATTACTGAAAAACCATAAAAAATGTGTAAAAACGTCATAAAACCTAAAAAATTGTCTGAAACAGCGTATATCGTCGTTAAAAACTGAAAATTACTGAAAAAGCATGCAAATTTTGTAAAAACGTCATAAAACCTCAAAAATTGTCTAAAACAGATTAAATCGACTCAAAATTACTGTAAAACCATGAAAAATATGTTAAAACGTCATAAAACTTAAAAAATTGTCAAAAACAGCGTAAATCGTAGTAAAAATTACGAAAATTACTAAAAAAGCATGCAATATGTGTAAAAACGTCATAAAACCTAAAGACTTGTCTAAAACAGCATAAATCGTCGTAAAACACTGAAAATCACTAAAAACCATTTAAAATGAGTAAAAACGTCATTTAACCTCAAAAATTGTCTAAAACAGCATAAATCGACTGAAAATTACTGAAAAACCATGAAAAATGTGTAAAAACGTCATAAAACCTCAAAAATTGTCTAAAACAGAATAAATCGACTCAAAATTACTTTAAAACCATGAAAAATATGTTAAAACGTCATAAAACTTAAAAAATTGTCAAAAACAGCGTAAATCGTAGTAAAAATTACGAAAATTACTAAAAAAGCATGCAATATGTGTAAAAACGTCATAAAACCTAAAGACTTGTCTAAAACAGCGTATATCGTCGTAAAAAACTGAAAATTACTGAAAAAGCATGCAAATTGTGTAAAAACGTCATAAAACCTCAAAAATTGTCTAAAACAGCATAAATCGACTGAAAATTACTGAAAAACCATAAAAAATGTGTAAAAACGTCATAAAACCTAAAAATTGTCTAAAACAGCGTATATCGTCGTAAGAAACTGAAAATTACTGAAAAAGCATGCAACGTCATAAAACCTAAAGACTTAAGTGTTAAGAATGTCATAAAACCTAAAAAATTGTCTAAAACACCATAAATCGTTGTTAAACACTGAAAATTACTGAAAAACCATGAAAAATATGTAAAAATGTCTTTAACAGCGTAAATCGTCGTAAAAAACTGAAATTTACTGAAAAAGCATGCAAAATGTGTTAAAACGTCATTAAACCTTTAAAATTGTCTCAAACACCATAAATCGTCGTAAAAAACTGAAAATTACTGAAAAACTATAAAAAATGTGTAAAAACGTCATAAAACCTCAAAAATTGTCTAAAACAGCATTAACCGACTGAAAATTACTGAAAAACCATAAAAAATGTTTAAAAACCTTCAAAAAACCTCAAATGAATACTAAAACAGCGTTAATCGTCGTAAAACACTGAAAATTACTGAAAAACCATAAAAAATGAGTAAAAACGTCATCAAACCTAAAAAATTGTCAAAAACAGCGTAAATCGTAGTAAAAATTACGAAAATTGCTGAAAAAGCATGCAAAATGTGTAAAAACGTCATAAAACCTAAAGACTTGTGTAAAACAGAATAAATCGTCGTAAAACACTAAAAATTACTGAAAAACCATGAAAAATGTGTAAAAACGTCATAAAACCTCAAAAATTGTCTAAAACAGCATAAATCGACTGAAAATTACTGAAAAACCATAAAAAATGTGTAAAAACGTCATAAAACCTAAAAATTGTCTAAAACAGCGTATATCGTCGTAAAAAACTGAAAATTACTGAAAAAGCATGCAACGTCATAAAACCTTAACCCTTAATTTGGCAACGAAGAAAAAGTTAAAAATACCGATATTTTTGTTAATATTTATTTAGTTGTGAGTAAAAATATGCAAAAAAAAATAATAAAAAAAATATCTTATGCTTACTTTCGCGAAAAAACCATGTCCGTCACATCGGACATTGCCAAATATGTAAAAACTGACTTACCAATTTAACTGTCCGGTCTGGCGGACATTATCAAATTAGGGCAAAATAATAAATAAAATTATTTCAAAATTTTATTAAGAATAAAATCACTTATAATTAAAACAAACTACATAAAAGATAATCTTATTTGGTATGGAAATCTAAAAAACAATTTCTTGCATTTTTTCCAGTCACAAAGCAAAGTCGTGTCTGACATTTTATGCAGTACACCACAGTTTTTTTTGGCAGTACCTGCAGCTCCCTCCCTCCATGGTCTGCGGGAAATGACCTACATTGTCATATTTTACTGGACTGGAAGGGCGTGCCACATGGGGTTTGTTGACTTTTGGGACTCCGATTTTGCTCCGATTGGCACAACGATTTTCAGAGATAAGATTCTCTTATACAGCATATCTAAAAGCTTTCAGTGCCATCTTCTTTTTACGATTGCCTTCATTCGCCTATCTGTGAACCAACCAAGCATTGTTTAGACAAATGTCCAGCAACTGCCCAAAAATGCCCATGTACCAGCGTCGTGTTTTGAATGGCGTTTTGTACAGTGATATCAACATATCGGCAAGGTCGATCCGCCCATATGTCTGTTATACTGTCTCACAATTTGTGGACACTGTACATCTACTTTCTTCTTCTCGTCCTTCGAATATCGCAGGATCTTCTCCACAGGATCACTAGCGACAAAAGAACTTATAAATGTCACAACCTTATTGTCATTCCAACGTACCACTGCCAAACGATTCTTGCCCAAAGCGAAAATACCATATCTTTCTCGTAGAATATAAAATAATTCTGGAGACGAAAAGAAATTATCGCAATGGATAATTTCTGGCTTCCGTTGGATACTCTGACACAAAGCAATTACTACTTGAGCGCCAAAACCAAGAGATACTTCTTCTTCGGAAAAAGTATGGTTACGGAAGGTATCTTCACCACCATAAAGTATAAAGTCGTAGATGATACCCGAGACCCCAGCCCTTACATAATTTTTGAAACCCCATTTGCTTGGCTTATCCTTCATATATTGTTTTCGTTTTCCTGCTTTTGTTCCTTTGTAGGGTATCATCATTTCATCCATACTATATTATGTTTCAGTTCCCTGCTGTCTCAAACAATTCTGCCTTACTTTTTCCAGAATAGGTCTAATTTTATAATACCGGTCTCCATCTTCCAGGTTGTTATTTGCGAAATGCAACCAACGCCGTATTTGCTGATAACGCTTCAGATGTCAGAAACTTTGGCATATTTGAAGTTTTGCGACCAATAATCGAGGTATGAAGGCATCCCGACTATACCCATACTTAGATGAATTGCCTGAAAATCTTTCAACTCATCCCCAGTCAATAGTATTGACTTGCCCAACTCTTGAACTGAATAAAAATTAGTTTGGTCAACGATGTCTGTTTATACTGACAGAAAAAACTTCTATATGTTCTTCCTTAGAAAAGAACATATGGAAGTAAGTCAAGGGGGATGAGGTAGCGTCCGGTAAATCGACAAAATCGCTTTCTGCATTATCTTCAATTGTCGCTCTGTGGCGAAACGATGCCAGTTTCCATTTGTAAGCCAGCTGAAACTTCTTTGGTTTTTTGGCTCTCTCTGCCGCTGGTGTTTTTGGAACCTGTTTTGATCTTATAATCCGTTTCCGTGACCTAACAGGATTTCCTGGTGTGATAGGTGTAGCTGTAAGTGAAGGGTTGCAGATAATGACGTTAAGTTTTCGTAATTAGATTCTTGAAGGTCTTGGAGAATAGGAGTAAGAGGCATTGAATCAGGTAAGTCAGATGTTGCAATAATTTCAGGTTGTTCGTCTTCAGAAATACTAATATTCAAATTTTCAAGCGAAGTTGGAATAGATGGAGCAGGAGAGAAATAGTTGCTGTTAGTAGAAGAACATTCATCATGCATTTCAGATTCAGAGTCTGATTTTCCACTTGCATCTGAAGGAGCATGTTCGTTAGGAACTAAGCCTAATATTTCTGACGCTAAGGCTACTATTCTTGATGCGCGTGTGTGCTGTTGACAAGCGGAAAACAAAAACAAAATTAGAAATCACCCATAACCACAAATTAATAGAACTTTGGTGATGTCCGTCCCACCGGACAAAGTCATTTAGGACGACATTTGTAGGTCTTTGGCAATGTACGCTGGGACGGACAAAGAGGTTAAGAAGCAAAACAAATAATAGAACACACGTGAAACGTTAGGGATTATAAGTAAACATAATCACACATATATATTCTAACACCCAATGCAAAATACTTTTACTATTGTTACACAAAACATTAAAATATCAATATTTTTACCTTGCTAAAAGCAGATGACCGCCTCTTCGCCGACATTTTGTCTTCGAGTGACAGATACAGTGTTGCCACTCTAAGAATTTATTTTTCACAGTCTTGTTTATGGATCAAAAAATAATTGCCAGCAAAAAATATATTTAAAAACCATTTACAAAACTCACAGGATTTTTTAGAAAGTTATGTCCGTCCCAGCGGTCAAAATCAAATTAAGGGTTAAGACTTAAGTGTTAAGAATGTCATAAAACCTAAAAAATTGTCTCAAACACCATAAATCGTTGTTAAACACTGAAAATTACTGAAAAACCATAAAAAATGTGTAAAAACGTCATAAAACCTAAAAATTGTCGAAAACAGCGTATATCGTCGTAAAAAACTGAAAATTACTGAAAAAGCATGCAACGTCATAAAACCTAAAGACTTAAGTGTTTAAAACGTCATAAAACCTAAAAATTGTCTAAAACAGCGAATATCGTCGTAAAAAACTGAAAATTACTGAAAAAGCATGCAACGTCATAAAACCTAAAGACTTAAGTGTTAAGAACGTCATAAAACTTCAAAAATTGTCTAAAACAGCGTATATCGTAGTAAAAATTACGAAAATTACTGAAAAAGCATGCGAAATGTGTAAGAACCTCATAAAACCTAAAAAATTGTCTCAAACACCATAAATCGTTGTAAAACACTGAAAATTACTGAAAAACCATAAAAAATGTGTAAAAACGTTATAAAACCTTAAAAATTGTCTAAAACAGCGTATATAGTCGTAAAAAACTGAAAATTACTGAAAAAGCATGCAAATTGTGTAAAAACGTCATAAAACCTCAAAAATTGTCTAAAACAGCATTAACCGACTAAAAATTACTGAAAAACCATAAAAAATGTTTAAAAACCTTCAAAAAACCTCAAATGATTGCTAAAACAGCGTTATTCGTCGTAAAACACTGAAAATTACTGAAAAAGCATGCAAAATGTCAAAAAACTTAAAGACTTGTCTAAAACAGCATAAATCGTCGTAAAACACTGAAAATCACTGAAAAACAATTAAAAATGAGTAAAAACGTCATTTAACCTCAAAAATTGTCTAAAACAGCATAAATCGACTGAAAATTACTGAAAAACCATGAAAAATGTGTAAAAACGTCATAAAACCTCAAAAATTGTCTTAAACAGCATAAAAGACTGAAAATTACTGAAAAACCATAAAAAATGTTTAAAAACTTTCAAAAAACCTCAAAAAATTACTTAAACAGCGTTAATCGTCGTTAAACTCTGAAAATCACTGAAAAACAATTAAAAATGAGTAAAAACGTCATTAGACCTCAAAAATTGTCTAAAACAGCATGAATCGACTGAAAATTACTGAAAAACCATGAAAAATGTGTTAAAACGTCATAAAACCTCAAAAATTGTCTAAAACAGCATAAACCGACTAAAAATTAGTGAAAAACCATAAAAAATGTTTAAAAACTTTCAAAAAACCTCAAAAAATTACTTAAACAGCGTTAATCGTCGTAAAACTCTGAAAATTACTGAAAAACCATAATAAATGAGTAAAAACGTCATAAAACCTCAAAAATTGTCTAAAACAGCGTAAATCGTCGTAAAAAACTGTAAATTACTGAAAAAGCATGCAAAGTGTGTAAAAACGTCATAAAACCTAAGGACTTGTCTAAAACAGCATAAATCGTCGTAAAACACTGAAAATCACTAAAAACCATTAAAAATGAGTAAAAACGTCATTAAACCTCAAAAATTGTCTAAAACAGCATAAATCGACTGAAAATTACTGAAAAACCATGAAAAATGTGTAAAAACGTCATAAAACCTCAAAAATTGTCTAAAACAGAATAAATCGACTCAAAATTACTGTAAAACCATGAAAAATATGTTGAAACTTCATTAAACCTAAAAAATTGTCAAAAAGAGCGTAAATCGTAGTAAAAATTACGAAAATTACTCAAAAAGCATGCAAAATGTGTAAAAACGTCATAAAACCTAAAGACTTGTCTAAAGCAGCATAAATCGTCGTAAAACACTGAAAATTACTGAAAAACCATGAAAAATGTGTAAAAACGTCATAAAACCTCAAAAATTGTCTAAAGCAGCATAAACCGACTGAAAATTACTGAAAAACCATGAAAAATATGTAAAAATGTCTTTAACAGCGTAAATCGTCGTAAAAAACTGAAATTTACTGAAAAAGCATGCAAAATGTGTTAAAACGTCATTAAACCTTAAAAATTGTCTCAAACACCATAAATCGTCGTAAAAAACTGAAAATTACTGAAAAACCATAAAAAATGTGTAAAAACGTCATAAAACCTCAAAAATTGTCTAAAACAGCGTATATCGTAGTAAAAATTACGAAAATTACTGAAAAAGCATGCGAAATGTGTAAGAACCTCATAAAACCTAAAAAATTGTCTAAAACACCATAAATCGTTGTAAAACACCGAAAATTACTGAAAAACCATAAAAAATGTGTAAAAACGTCATAAAAACTAAAAATTGTCCTTAACAGCGTAAATCGTCATAAAACACTGAAAATTTCTGAAAAATCATGAAAAATGTGTAAAAACGTCATTTAACCTCAAAAATTGTAGATAAACCGATTTTATGTGTTCAATCGTTGTTTAACCTGAAAACTTGTATCAAATACGTATTTTTTGTATAATTATGGAAAAACATGAAAAATTGTCCAAAACAGCGTAAATCGTCGTAAAACACCTTAAATTACTGAAAAACCATGCAAAATGTGTAAAAACGTCATAAATCCTAAAAAATTGTCTGAACCAGCGTATATCGTCGTAAAAAACTGTAAATTACTGAAAAAGCATGCAAAATGTGTTAAAACGTCATAAAACCTAAAAAATTGTCTCAAACAGCGTATATCGTCGTAAAACACTGAAAATTACTGAAAAAGCATGCAAAATGTGTAAAAACGTTATAAAACCTAAAAAAACGTCTAAAACAGCGTAAATCGTCGTAAAACACTGAAAATGACTGAAAAAGCATGCAAAATGTGTAAAAACGTCATAAAACCTAAAAATTGTCTAAAACAGCGTAAATCGTCGTAAAACACTGAAAATCACTAAAAACCATTAAAAATGAGTAAAAACGTCATTAAACCTCAAAAATTGTCTAAAACAGCATAAATCGACTGAAAATTACTGAAAAACAATGAAAAATGTGTAAAAACGTCATAAAACCTCAAAAATTGTCTAAAACAGAATAAATCGACTCAAAATTACTGTAAAACCATGAAAAATATGTTGAAACGTCATTAAACCTAAAAAATTGTCAAAAAGAGCGTAAATCGTAGTAAAAATTACGAAAATTACTCAAAAAGCATGCAAAATGTGTAAAAACGTCATAAAACCTAAAGACTTGTCTAAAACAGCATAAATCGTCGTAAAACACTGAAAATTACTGAAAAACCATGAAAAATGTGTAAAAACGTCATAAAACCTCAAAAATTGTCTAAAGCAGCATAAACCGACTGAAAATTACTGAAAAACCATGAAAAATATGTAAAAATGTCTTTAACAGCGTAAATCGTCGTAAAAAACTGAAATTTACTGAAAAAGCATGCAAAATGTGTTAAAACGTCATTAAACCTTAAAAATTGTCTCAAACACCATAAATCGTCGTAAAAAACTGAAAATTACTGAAAAACCATAAAAAATGTGTAAAAACGTTATAAAACCTCAAAAATTGTCTAAAACAGCGTATATCGTAGTAAAAATTACGAAAATTACTGAAAAAGCATGCGAAATGTGTAAGAACCTCATAAAACCTAAAAAATTGTCTAAAACACCATAAATCGTTGTAAAACACCGAAAATTACTGAAAAACCATAAAAAATGTGTAAAAACGTCATAAAACCTAAAAATTGTCCTTAACAGCGTAAATCGTCATAAAACACTGAAAATTTCTGAAAAACCATGAAAAATGTGTAAAAACGTCATTTAACCTCAAAAATTGTAGATAAACCGATTTTATGTGTTCAATCGTTGTTTAACCTGAAAACTTGTATAAAATACGTATTTTTTGTATAATTATGGAAAAACATGAAAAATTGTCCAAAACAGCGTAAATCGTCGTAAAACACCTTAAATTACTGAAAAACCATGCAAAATGTGTAAAAACGTCATAAATCCTAAAAAATTGTCTGAACCAGCGTATATCGTCGTAAAAAACTGTAAATTACTGAAAAAGCATGCAAAATGTGTTAAAACGTCATAAAACCTAAAAAATTGTCTCAAACAGCGTATATCGTCGTAAAACACTGAAAATTACTGAAAAAGCATGCAAAATGTGTAAAAACGTTATAAAACCTAAAAAAACGTCTAAAACAGCGTAAATCGTCGTAAAACACTGAAAATGACTGAAAAAGCATGCAAAATGTGTCAAAACGTCTTTTTTTTTTTTTTTTTTTTTTTTTTATTTAGGAGAAAAAACAGATACAGATATCAATTGACAAGAATATACAAAACATCAACTAGAGAATTTACCTGCATCCAAACTATTTCTCACGAATTAACTTAAACAGCAGTTAAAAACATTTACAAATATTTTAACTTATAAATAGGGGAATATATACATAAGAATATTATTTTACAAATAGAGATATGAAAGAAATGCGCAATATCCTTATAAGAATTTACAAATTATTTTGAAAAAATTTAGAGAGTAAAACAAAAAAAAAATAATATTAATATTAATATTAAAAAAAAATAATATATATATATATAAATAGATAAACAATGTTAAACAGAAATTAAAAAATATATACATATTTAAACAAGTATGTATGTCTAAGTTTTTTACTATGAACTTTGTAGGAAAACAGTCTTCATTTTTCTACTAAAAGTAGTGCGTGTATCAAAGAATAAGTCAGAGTCCTTGAGGTTTTGGTTCTGATTAAGTGATTCGCACATTCTTCTGATTGGATCCCTGACACCAGCATTTGTACGCGTCCTGCTAATGTGGAATAAGTCGTTAAGCCTTGTTACTCTGGGTGGTACTTTGAAGTTTATTAATTTCAGTAAGTCGGGACAGTCAATAACGTTGTTACAGATTTTATACAGAGTCATGAGATCAAGGTATGTTCGCCGGTTAGATAGAGTGGAGACTTTATAACTCGAGAGCATATTTATGTACCCGCGTTTGGGTGCGCTCATTCTGTAATTGAGGCAACGCAGAAATTTCTTTTGAATACTTTCAATATTTTCTTTATAGATATCGTAAAGTGGATTCCATATGGAGGTGCAGTATTCAAGTTGAGAACGGACCAGAGTGTCTTAAAACCTAAAAATTGTCTAAAACAGCGTAAATCGTCATAAAACACTGAAAATTTCTGAAAAACCATGAAAAATGTGTAAAAACGTCATTTAACCTCATAAATTGTAGATAAACCGATTTTATGTGTTCAATCGTTGTTACACCTGAAAACTTGTATAAATAACGTATTTTTTGTATAATTATGGAAAAACATGAAAAATTGTCCAAAACAGCGTAAATCGTCGTTAAACACCTTAAATTACTGAAAAACCATGCAAAATGTGTAAAAACGTCATAAATCCTAAAAAATTGTCTGAACCAGCGTATATCGTCGTAAAAAACTGTAAATTACTGAAAAAGCATGCAAAATGTGAAAAAACGTCATAAAATTTAAGGACTTGTCTAAAACAGCATAAATCGTCGTAAAACACTGAAAATTACTAAAAAACCATTAAAAATGAGTAAAAACGTCGTTAAACCTCAAAAATTGTCTAAAACAGCATAAATCGACTGAAAATTACTGAAAAACCATGAAAAATGTGTCAAAACGTCATAAAAGCTCAAAAATTATCTTAAACAGCATAAACCGGCTGAAAATTACTTAAAAACCATAAAAAATGTTTAAAAACCTTCAAAAAACCTCAAAAAATTATTAAAACAGCGTTAATCGTCGCAAAACACTGAAAATTACTGAAAAACCATTAAAAATGAGTAAAAACGTCATAAAACCTCAAAAATTGTCTAAAATAGCACAAATCGACTGAAAATTACTGGAAAACTATGAAAAATAAGTCAAAACGTCAAAAAACCTCTAAAATTGTCTAAAACAGCATAAACCAACTGAAAATTAATGAAAAACTATAAAAAATGTTTAAAATCGTCAAAAAACCTCAAAAAATTACTTAAACCGCGTTAATCGTCGTAAAACTCTGAAAATTACTGAAAAACCATAATAAATGAGTAAAAACGTCATAAAACCTCAAAAATTGTCTAAAACAGCGTAAATCGTCGTAAAAAACTGTAAATTACTGAAAAAGCATGCAAAGTGTGTAAAAACGTCATAAAACCTAAGGACTTGTCTAAAACAGCATAAATCGTCGTAAAACACTGAAAATCACTAAAAACCATTAAAAATGAGTAAAAACGTCATTAAACCTCAAAAATTGTCTAAAACAGCATAAATCGACTGAAAATTACTGAAAAACCATGAAAAATGTGTAAAAACGTCATAAAACCTCAAAAATTGTCTAAAACAGAATAAATCGACTCAAAATTACTGTAAAACCATGAAAAATATGTTGAAACGTCATTAAACCTAAAAAATTGTCAAAAAGAGCGTAAATCGTAGTAAAAATTACGAAAATTACTCAAAAAGCATGCAAAATGTGTAAAAACGTCATAAAACCTAAAGACTTGTCTAAAGCAGCATAAATCGTCGTAAAACACTGAAAATTACTGAAAAACCATGAAAAATGTGTAAAAACGTCATAAAACCTCAAAAATTGTCTAAAGCAGCATAAACCGACTGAAAATTACTGAAAAACCATGAAAAATATGTAAAAATGTCTTTAACAGCGTAAATCGTCGTAAAAAACTGAAATTTACTGAAAAAGCATGCAAAATGTGTTAAAACGTCATTAAACCTTAAAAATTGTCTCAAACACCATAAATCGTCGTAAAAAACTGAAAATTACTGAAAAACCATAAAAAATGTGTAAAAACGTCATAAAACCTCAAAAATTGTCTAAAACAGCGTATATCGTAGTAAAAATTACGAAAATTACTGAAAAAGCATGCGAAATGTGTAAGAACCTCATAAAACCTAAAAAATTGTCTAAAACACCATAAATCGTTGTAAAACACCGAAAATTACTGAAAAACCATAAACAATGTGTAAAAACGTCATAAAACCTAAAAATTGTCCTTAACAGCGTAAATCGTCATAAAACACTGAAAATTTCTGAAAAATCATGAAAAATGTGTAAAAACGTCATTTAACCTCAAAAATTGTAGATAAACCGATTTTATGTGTTCAATCGTTGTTTAACCTGAAAACTTGTATCAAATACGTATTTTTTGTATAATTATGGAAAAACATGAAAAATTGTCCAAAACAGCGTAAATCGTCGTAAAACACCTTAAATTACTGAAAAACCATGCAAAATGTGTAAAAACGTCATAAATCCTAAAAAATTGTCTGAACCAGCGTATATCGTCGTAAAAAACTGTAAATTACTGAAAAAGCATGCAAAATGTGTTAAAACGTCATAAAACCTAAAAAATTGTCTCAAACAGCGTATATCGTCGTAAAACACTGAAAATTACTGAAAAAGCATGCAAAATGTGTAAAAACGTTATAAAACCTAAAAAAACGTCTAAAACAGCGTAAATCGTCGTAAAACACTGAAAATGACTGAAAAAGCATGCAAAATGTGTAAAAACGTCATAAAACCTAAAAATTGTCTAAAACAGCGTAAATCGACTGAAAATTACTGAAAAACAATGAAAAATGTGTAAAAACGTCATAAAACCTCAAAAATTGTCTAAAACAGAATAAATCGACTCAAAATTACTGTAAAACCATGAAAAATATGTTGAAACGTCATTAAACCTAAAAAATTGTCAAAAAGAGCGTAAATCGTAGTAAAAATTACGAAAATTACTCAAAAAGCATGCAAAATGTGTAAAAACGTCATAAAACCTAAAGACTTGTCTAAAACAGCATAAATCGTCGTAAAACACTGAAAATTACTGAAAAACCATGAAAAATGTGTAAAAACGTCATAAAACCTCAAAAATTGTCTAAAGCAGCATAAACCGACTGAAAATTACTGAAAAACCATGAAAAATATGTAAAAATGTCTTTAACAGCGTAAATCGTCGTAAAAAACTGAAATTTACTGAAAAAGCATGCAAAATGTGTTAAAACGTCATTAAACCTTAAAAATTGTCTCAAACACCATAAATCGTCGTAAAAAACTGAAAATTACTGAAAAACCATAAAAAATGTGTAAAAACGTTATAAAACCTCAAAAATTGTCTAAAACAGCGTATATCGTAGTAAAAATTACGAAAATTACTGAAAAAGCATGCGAAATGTGTAAGAACCTCATAAAACCTAAAAAATTGTCTAAAACACCATAAATCGTTGTAAAACACCGAAAATTACTGAAAAACCATAAAAAATGTGTAAAAACGTCATAAAACCTAAAAATTGTCCTTAACAGCGTAAATCGTCATAAAACACTGAAAATTTCTGAAAAACCATGAAAAATGTGTAAAAACGTCATTTAACCTCAAAAATTGTAGATAAACCGATTTTATGTGTTCAATCGTTGTTTAACCTGAAAACTTGTATAAAATACGTATTTTTTGTATAATTATGGAAAAACATGAAAAATTGTCCAAAACAGCGTAAATCGTCGTAAAACACCTTAAATTACTGAAAAACCATGCAAAATGTGTAAAAACGTCATAAATCCTAAAAAATTGTCTGAACCAGCGTATATCGTCGTAAAAAACTGTAAATTACTGAAAAAGCATGCAAAATGTGTTAAAACGTCATAAAACCTAAAAAATTGTCTCAAACAGCGTATATCGTCGTAAAACACTGAAAATTACTGAAAAAGCATGCAAAATGTGTAAAAACGTTATAAAACCTAAAAAAACGTCTAAAACAGCGTAAATCGTCGTAAAACACTGAAAATGACTGAAAAAGCATGCAAAATGTGTCAAAACGTCTTTTTTTTTTTTTTTTTTTTTTTTTATTTAGGAGAAAAAACAGATACAGATATCAATTGACAAGAATATACAAAACATCAACTAGAGAATTTACCTGCATCCAAACTATTTCTCACGAATTAACTTAAACAGCAGTTAAAAACATTTACAAATATTTTAACTTATAAATAGGGGAATATATACATAAGAATATTATTTTACAAATAGAGATATGAAAGAAATGCGCAATATCCTTATAAGAATTTACAAATTATTTTGAAAAAATTTAGAGAGTAAAACAAAAAAAAAATAATATTAATATTAATATTAAAAAAAAATAATATATATATATATAAATAGATAAACAATGTTAAACAGAAATTAAAAAATATATACATATTTAAACAAGTATGTATGTCTAAGTTTTTTACTATGAACTTTGTAGGAAAACAGTCTTCATTTTTCTACTAAAAGTAGTGCGTGTATCAAAGAATAAGTCAGAGTCCTTGAGGTTTTGGTTCTGATTAAGTGATTCGCACATTCTTCTGATTGGATCCCTGACACCAGCATTTGTACGCGTCCTGCTAATGTGGAATAAGTCGTTAAGCCTTGTTACTCTGGGTGGTACTTTGAAGTTTATTAATTTCAGTAAGTCGGGACAGTCAATAACGTTGTTACAGATTTTATACAGAGTCATGAGATCAAGGTATGTTCGCCGGTTAGATAGAGTGGAGACTTTATAACTCGAGAGCATATTTATGTACCCGCGTTTGGGTGCGCTCATTCTGTAATTGAGGCAACGCAGAAATTTCTTTTGAATACTTTCAATATTTTCTTTATAGATATCGTAAAGTGGATTCCATATGGAGGTGCAGTATTCAAGTTGAGAACGGACCAGAGTGTCTTAAAACCTAAAAATTGTCTAAAACAGCGTAAATCGTCATAAAACACTGAAAATTTCTGAAAAACCATGAAAAATGTGTAAAAACGTCATTTAACCTCATAAATTGTAGATAAACCGATTTTATGTGTTCAATCGTTGTTACACCTGAAAACTTGTATAAATTACGTATTTTTTGTATAATTATGGAAAAACATGAAAAATTGTCCAAAACAGCGTAAATCGTCGTTAAACACCTTAAATTACTGAAAAACCATGCAAAATGTGTAAAAACGTCATAAATCCTAAAAAATTGTCTGAACCAGCGTATATCGTCGTAAAAAACTGTAAATTACTGAAAAAGCATGCAAAATGTGAAAAAACGTCATAAAATTTAAGGACTTGTCTAAAACAGCATAAATCGTCGTAAAACACTGAAAATTACTAAAAAACCATTAAAAATGAGTAAAAACGTCGTTAAACCTCAAAAATTGTCTAAAACAGCATAAATCGACTGAAAATTACTGAAAAACCATGAAAAATGTGTCAAAACGTCATAAAAGCTCAAAAATTATCTTAAACAGCATAAACCGGCTGAAAATTACTTAAAAACCATAAAAAATGTTTAAAAACCTTCAAAAAACCTCAAAAAATTATTAAAACAGCGTTAATCGTCGCAAAACACTGAAAATTACTGAAAAACCATTAAAAATGAGTAAAAACGTCATAAAACCTCAAAAATTGTCTAAAATAGCACAAATCGACTGAAAATTACTGGAAAACTATGAAAAATAAGTCAAAACGTCAAAAAACCTCTAAAATTGTCTAAAACAGCATAAACCAACTGAAAATTAATGAAAAACTATAAAAAATGTTTAAAATCGTCAAAAAACCTCAAAAAATTACTTAAACCGCGTTAATCGTCGTAAAACTCTGAAAATTACTGAAAAACCATAATAAATGAGTAAAAACGTCATAAAACCTCAAAAATTGTCTAAAACAGCGTAAATCGTCGTAAAAAACTGTAAATTACTGAAAAAGCATGCAAAGTGTGTAAAAACGTCATAAAACCTAAGGACTTGTCTAAAACAGCATAAATCGTCGTAAAACACTGAAAATCACTAAAAACCATTAAAAATGAGTAAAAACGTCATTAAACCTCAAAAATTGTCTAAAACAGCATAAATCGACTGAAAATTACTGAAAAACCATGAAAAATGTGTAAAAACGTCATAAAACCTCAAAAATTGTCTAAAACAGAATAAATCGACTCAAAATTACTGTAAAACCATGAAAAATATGTTGAAACGTCATTAAACCTAAAAAATTGTCAAAAAGAGCGTAAATCGTAGTAAAAATTACGAAAATTACTCAAAAAGCATGCAAAATGTGTAAAAACGTCATAAAACCTAAAGACTTGTCTAAAGCAGCATAAATCGTCGTAAAACACTGAAAATTACTGAAAAACCATGAAAAATGTGTAAAAACGTCATAAAACCTCAAAAATTGTCTAAAGCAGCATAAACCGACTGAAAATTACTGAAAAACCATGAAAAATATGTAAAAATGTCTTTAACAGCGTAAATCGTCGTAAAAAACTGAAATTTACTGAAAAAGCATGCAAAATGTGTTAAAACGTCATTAAACCTTAAAAATTGTCTCAAACACCATAAATCGTCGTAAAAAACTGAAAATTACTGAAAAACCATAAAAAATGTGTAAAAACGTCATAAAACCTCAAAAATTGTCTAAAACAGCGTATATCGTAGTAAAAATTACGAAAATTACTGAAAAAGCATGCGAAATGTGTAAGAACCTCATAAAACCTAAAAAATTGTCTAAAACACCATAAATCGTTGTAAAACACCGAAAATTACTGAAAAACCATAAACAATGTGTAAAAACGTCATAAAACCTAAAAATTGTCCTTAACAGCGTAAATCGTCATAAAACACTGAAAATTTCTGAAAAATCATGAAAAATGTGTAAAAACGTCATTTAACCTCAAAAATTGTAGATAAACCGATTTTATGTGTTCAATCGTTGTTTAACCTGAAAACTTGTATCAAATACGTATTTTTTGTATAATTATGGAAAAACATGAAAAATTGTCCAAAACAGCGTAAATCGTCGTAAAACACCTTAAATTACTGAAAAACCATGCAAAATGTGTAAAAACGTCATAAATCCTAAAAAATTGTCTGAACCAGCGTATATCGTCGTAAAAAACTGTAAATTACTGAAAAAGCATGCAAAATGTGTTAAAACGTCATAAAACCTAAAAAATTGTCTCAAACAGCGTATATCGTCGTAAAACACTGAAAATTACTGAAAAAGCATGCAAAATGTGTAAAAACGTTATAAAACCTAAAAAAACGTCTAAAACAGCGTAAATCGTCGTAAAACACTGAAAATGACTGAAAAAGCATGCAAAATGTGTAAAAACGTCATAAAACCTAAAAATTGTCTAAAACAGCGTAAATCGTCGTAAAACACTGAAAATCACTAAAAACCATTAAAAATGAGTAAAAACGTCATTAAACCTCAAAAATTGTCTAAAACAGCATAAATCGACTGAAAATTACTGAAAAACAATGAAAAATGTGTAAAAACGTCATAAAACCTCAAAAATTGTCTAAAACAGAATAAATCGACTCAAAATTACTGTAAAACCATGAAAAATATGTTGAAACGTCATTAAACCTAAAAAATTGTCAAAAAGAGCGTAAATCGTAGTAAAAATTACGAAAATTACTCAAAAAGCATGCAAAATGTGTAAAAACGTCATAAAACCTAAAGACTTGTCTAAAACAGCATAAATCGTCGTAAAACACTGAAAATTACTGAAAAACCATGAAAAATGTGTAAAAACGTCATAAAACCTCAAAAATTGTCTAAAGCAGCATAAACCGACTGAAAATTACTGAAAAACCATGAAAAATATGTAAAAATGTCTTTAACAGCGTAAATCGTCGTAAAAAACTGAAATTTACTGAAAAAGCATGCAAAATGTGTTAAAACGTCATTAAACCTTAAAAATTGTCTCAAACACCATAAATCGTCGTAAAAAACTGAAAATTACTGAAAAACCATAAAAAATGTGTAAAAACGTTATAAAACCTCAAAAATTGTCTAAAACAGCGTATATCGTAGTAAAAATTACGAAAATTACTGAAAAAGCATGCGAAATGTGTAAGAACCTCATAAAACCTAAAAAATTGTCTAAAACACCATAAATCGTTGTAAAACACCGAAAATTACTGAAAAACCATAAAAAATGTGTAAAAACGTCATAAAACCTAAAAATTGTCCTTAACAGCGTAAATCGTCATAAAACACTGAAAATTTCTGAAAAACCATGAAAAATGTGTAAAAACGTCATTTAACCTCAAAAATTGTAGATAAACCGATTTTATGTGTTCAATCGTTGTTTAACCTGAAAACTTGTATAAAATACGTATTTTTTGTATAATTATGGAAAAACATGAAAAATTGTCCAAAACAGCGTAAATCGTCGTAAAACACCTTAAATTACTGAAAAACCATGCAAAATGTGTAAAAACGTCATAAATCCTAAAAAATTGTCTGAACCAGCGTATATCGTCGTAAAAAACTGTAAATTACTGAAAAAGCATGCAAAATGTGTTAAAACGTCATAAAACCTAAAAAATTGTCTCAAACAGCGTATATCGTCGTAAAACACTGAAAATTACTGAAAAAGCATGCAAAATGTGTAAAAACGTTATAAAACCTAAAAAAACGTCTAAAACAGCGTAAATCGTCGTAAAACACTGAAAATGACTGAAAAAGCATGCAAAATGTGTCAAAACGTCTTTTTTTTTTTTTTTTTTTTTTTTTATTTAGGAGAAAAAACAGATACAGATATCAATTGACAAGAATATACAAAACATCAACTAGAGAATTTACCTGCATCCAAACTATTTCTCACGAATTAACTTAAACAGCAGTTAAAAACATTTACAAATATTTTAACTTATAAATAGGGGAATATATACATAAGAATATTATTTTACAAATAGAGATATGAAAGAAATGCGCAATATCCTTATAAGAATTTACAAATTATTTTGAAAAAATTTAGAGAGTAAAACAAAAAAAAAATAATATTAATATTAATATTAAAAAAAAATAATATATATATATATAAATAGATAAACAATGTTAAACAGAAATTAAAAAATATATACATATTTAAACAAGTATGTATGTCTAAGTTTTTTACTATGAACTTTGTAGGAAAACAGTCTTCATTTTTCTACTAAAAGTAGTGCGTGTATCAAAGAATAAGTCAGAGTCCTTGAGGTTTTGGTTCTGATTAAGTGATTCGCACATTCTTCTGATTGGATCCCTGACACCAGCATTTGTACGCGTCCTGCTAATGTGGAATAAGTCGTTAAGCCTTGTTACTCTGGGTGGTACTTTGAAGTTTATTAATTTCAGTAAGTCGGGACAGTCAATAACGTTGTTACAGATTTTATACAGAGTCATGAGATCAAGGTATGTTCGCCGGTTAGATAGAGTGGAGACTTTATAACTCGAGAGCATATTTATGTACCCGCGTTTGGGTGCGCTCATTCTGTAATTGAGGCAACGCAGAAATTTCTTTTGAATACTTTCAATATTTTCTTTATAGATATCGTAAAGTGGATTCCATATGGAGGTGCAGTATTCAAGTTGAGAACGGACCAGAGTGTCTTAAAACCTAAAAATTGTCTAAAACAGCGTAAATCGTCATAAAACACTGAAAATTTCTGAAAAACCATGAAAAATGTGTAAAAACGTCATTTAACCTCATAAATTGTAGATAAACCGATTTTATGTGTTCAATCGTTGTTACACCTGAAAACTTGTATAAATAACGTATTTTTTGTATAATTATGGAAAAACATGAAAAATTGTCCAAAACAGCGTAAATCGTCGTTAAACACCTTAAATTACTGAAAAACCATGCAAAATGTGTAAAAACGTCATAAATCCTAAAAAATTGTCTGAACCAGCGTATATCGTCGTAAAAAACTGTAAATTACTGAAAAAGCATGCAAAATGTGAAAAAACGTCATAAAATTTAAGGACTTGTCTAAAACAGCATAAATCGTCGTAAAACACTGAAAATTACTAAAAAACCATTAAAAATGAGTAAAAACGTCGTTAAACCTCAAAAATTGTCTAAAACAGCATAAATCGACTGAAAATTACTGAAAAACCATGAAAAATGTGTCAAAACGTCATAAAAGCTCAAAAATTATCTTAAACAGCATAAACCGGCTGAAAATTACTTAAAAACCATAAAAAATGTTTAAAAACCTTCAAAAAACCTCAAAAAATTATTAAAACAGCGTTAATCGTCGCAAAACACTGAAAATTACTGAAAAACCATTAAAAATGAGTAAAAACGTCATAAAACCTCAAAAATTGTCTAAAATAGCACAAATCGACTGAAAATTACTGGAAAACTATGAAAAATAAGTCAAAACGTCAAAAAACCTCTAAAATTGTCTAAAACAGCATAAACCAACTGAAAATTAATGAAAAACTATAAAAAATGTTTAAAATCGTCAAAAAACCTCAAAAAATTACTTAAACCGCGTTAATCGTCGTAAAACTCTGAAAATTACTGAAAAACCATAAAAAATGAGTAAAAACGTCATAAAACCTCAAAAATTGTCTAAAACAGCGTAAATCGTCGTAAAAAACTGTAAATTACTGAAAAAGCATGCAAAATGTGTAAAAACGTCATAAAACCTAAGGACTTGTCTAAAACAGCATAAATCGTCGTAAAACACTGAAAATCACTAAAAACCATTAAAACTGAGTAAAAACGTCATTAAACCTCAAAAATTGTCTAAAACAGCATAAATCGACTGAAAAATACTGAAAAACCATGAAAAATGTGTAAAAACGTCATAAAACCTCAAAAATTGTCTAAAACAGAATAAATCGACTCAAAATTACTGTAAAACCATGAAAAATATGTAAAAACGTCATCAAACCTAAAAAATTGTCAAAAACAGCGTAAATCGTAGTAAAAATTACGAAAATTACTAAAAAAGCATGCAAAATGTGTAAAAACGTCATAAAACCTAAAGACTTGTCTAAAACAGCATAAATCGTCGTAAAACACTGAAAATTACTGAAAAACCATGAGAAATGTGTAAAAACGTCATAAAACCTCAAAAATTGTCTAAAGCAGCATAAACCGACTGAAAATTACTGAAAAACCATGAAAAATATGTAAAAATGTCTTTAACAGCGTAAATCGTCGTAAAAAACTGAAATTTACTGAAAAAGCATGCAAAATGTGTTAAAACGTCATTTAACCTTAAAAATTGTCTCAAACACCATAAATCGTCGTAAAAAACTGAAAATTACTGAAAAACTATAAAAAATGTGTAAAAACGTCATAAAACCTAAAAATTGTCTAAAACAGCGTATATCGTCGTAAAAAACTGAGAATTACTGAAAACGCATGCAAATTGTGTAAAAACGTCATAAAACCTCAAAAATTGTCTAAAACAGCATTAACCGACTGAAAATTACTGAAAAACCATAAAAAATGTTTTAAAACCTTCAAAAAACCTCAAACAGCGTATATCGTCGTAAAAAACTGAAAATTACTGAAAAAGCATGCAACGTCATAAAACCTAAAGACTTAAGTTGTAAGAACGTCATAAAACCTAAAAAATTGTCTTAAACACCATAAATCGTTGTAAAACACTGAAAATTACTGAAAAACCATAAAAAATGTGTAAAAACGTCATAAAACCTCAAAAATTGTCTAAAACAGCGTATATCGTAGTAAAAATTACGAAAATTACTGAAAAAGCATGCGAAATGTGTAAGAACCTCATAAAACCTAAAAAATTGTCTAAAACACCATAAATCGTTGTAAAACACTGAAAATTACTGAAAAACCATAAAAAATGTGTAAAAACGTCATAAAACCTAAAAAATTGTCTAAAACAGCGTATATAGTCGTAAAAAACTGAAAATTACTGAAAAAGCATGCAAATTGTGTAAAAACGTCATAAAACCTCAAAAATTGTCTAAAGCAGCATAAACCGACTGAAAATTACTGAAAAACCATGAAAAATATGTAAAAATGTCTTTAACAGCGTAAATCGTCGTAAAAAACTGAAATTTACTGAAAAAGCATGCAAAATGTGTTAAAACGTCATTTAACCTTAAAACGTCATAAAACCTAAAGACTTAAGTTGTAAGAACGTCATAAAACCTAAAAAATTGTCTAAAACACCATAAATCGTTGTAAAACACTGAAAATTACTGAAAAACCATAAAAAATGTGTAAAAACGTCATAAAACCTCAAAAATTGTCTAAAACAGCGTATATCGTAGTAAAAATTACGAAAATTACTGAAAAAGCATGCGAAATGTGTAAGAACCTCATAAAACCTAAAAAATTGTCTAAAACACCATAAATCGTCGTAAAACACTGAAAATTACTGAAAAACCATAAAAAATGAGTAAAAACGTCATAAAACCTAAAAAATTGTCAAAAACAGCGTAATTCGTAGTAAAAATTACGAAAATTACTGTAAAAGCATGCAAAATGTGTAAAAACGTCATAAAACCTAAAGACTTGTCTAAAACAGCATAAATCGTCGTAAAACACTGAAAATTACTGAAAAACCATGAAAAATGTGAGAAAACGTCATAAAACCTCAAAAATTGTCTAAAGCAGCATGAATCGACTGAAAATTACTGAAAAACCATAAAAAATGTGTAAAAACGTCATAAAACCTAAAAATTGTCTAAAACAGCGTATATCGTCGTAAAAAACTGAAAAAGCATGCAACGTCATAAAACCTAAAGACTTAAGTGTTAAGATCGTCATTATACCTAAAAAATCTTCTAAAACACCATAAATCGTTGTAAAACACTGAAAATTACTGAAAAACCATAAAAAATGTGTAAAAACGTCATAAAACCTCAAAAATTGTCTAAAACAGCGTATATCGTAGTAAAAATTACGAAAATTACTGAAAAAGCATGCAAAATGTGTAAAAACGTCATAAAACCTAAAAAATTGTCTTAAACAGCGTAAATAGTCGTAAAAAACCGAAAATTACTGTAACGTATTGATGTTTACAGGTTATAGAATACTGGGCCCTCAATCTCCAGTATTCTATCGAGGATAGGGATCTGGTATTATCTCTATTAAAAGTCGTAGATTCTGATATACGGAGGTTGTTTTAATCGTAATATAATATACTGACAATACAAGTAACAAGTAGCCTAACGGCCGTCTAGCGAGAGAATGACTTCGCGCCAGCCGACGATGTCATACAAGGCCTGTAGTAGCGTTCGGTTATCTTCGGTAGAACCCGAAGCTTAACGAGCGCAAACACCAAACACTACACCTTCCCTCCTTCAATTCTGAAGCTACTTACAAACCAACATAAATATTTCACATATATATAAATCACAACATAGATATTCATTTTATATTACATTTGGTTTTAACAACGATTCTTAAAGATAGACAACTTAGAAATTTAAAATATTAAGCACCAAACACGATTAAATCATCAATTGAAGTTATTACATTTGCTAACAAATAATCCTAAGACTAATAACCGCGGTGCCTGGGTCAAGTTGCCCCGTTTCCTCTGGAAGATGTAGGTGTCTCGCGTCTTGGCCGCAATCTCCCCGACCATGGTCTCTGTTGCCGGGCCTGTGTCTGCTCCGACACCACCTCCTCTGCCGCCAACCTGAAATCAGGAGGAAAACCAGTGAATCCACGCAATAAGGTTGAAGTCTCTAACTCATGAGGCTCATTCCTCGAAATTTCAGACGCGGGATGCTGTGCACTATTGCCATCTTCCTTCCGGCTCTCTGACACTTCCCTCATTTGATCAACATGTCTCTTCCATGTCACATCTGTGTTCCCTATCTTAATAATATAAACTTTTTTACCTAGCTTCCTAGAGACTACTCCCTTAGCCCAAACTACTTTATTATCCTGACGATAATCTTTTGTTAAACACTTTTGTCCAACTTTAAAAACCCTGGTTTTAACCCCTTTGTAAAACTTAACCTGATCAGATTGAGCTTTAGAAATGTTAACGTTTGCTTGCTTGACTTTTTCCGAAAACTCATCACAATTTTTCACTGGAATTAAATTGTCGAAAGTAGAACGCAGCCTCCTTCCTAATAACAGTACCGCTGGTTCAATACCTGTCGAGCAATGCAAAGAATTTCTATAGTCCATTAAAAATTTTAATAACTTGACATTAAAATTTAGTGGGAATTTACCGTTTACTAACAGTTTCTTGAGGAACGTTTCCGAAGTTTTAACAGCGTTTTCCGCCAATCCGTTTGATTGGGGGTGTTTCGCAGGAGAAGTCATAAGCTTAATATTGTTCTCCTTTAAGAACCCTCTAAATTCCTCACTTGTAAAAACTGAGCCATTGTTAGACACAATAAACTCAGGGTTGCCAAAATTTGAAAAAATTTTCCTCAATTCCAAAATCGTATGAGTTGAATCTGCCTTCTGTACTTCAATACAGTCCAACCATTTCGAGAGTGAGTCACACACCACGAGGAACATCTTCCCCGCTAAAGGCCCACAGTAATCTACGTGTACCCTACTCCAAGCTTTACCTGGATTTGGCCAAACCGCCAATTGACTTTTTGGTGCTGACTGTTTTGACAACGCACAATCTGAACATGATTGAACGACTTTCTCCAAGTCATTGTTCAGAGTTGTCCACCAAAAATATGCTCTAGCTATTCCCTTCATTTTAACAATACCAAGATGTGACCTGTGTAAAGAATCTAACACTTGCTTTTGGAGAGAAAAAGGTATAACTATTCTGTGTTGCAAAAACAAACAATCTCCTACGATAGAAAGTTCGTTCCTTTTTAGCCAATATTTCCATATACTGCTATCACGATTTACTCGTTTGGGCCAGCCCTGCCGCAAATACCTAAATACCAGCTGTAATTCGCTGTCCGCTGCGGTGGCTACCACAACTGCTTGAAAATTTACATGCTCACAATTTTCAATAAAACAGATTTTGTCCTTGATTGATGAAACCGAATTATTCATCACAGGAACTATCTTCAGATTAAAAATCTCCATAAAATCCCTACCCACTATCAATTCCGTGCCATTAACCACAACAGTAAATAATAAATTATTTTTAAGATTATTGTATTCTACGGTAAAACAGGCACTACCTACAATATTAAGTGGTTTGCCATCGTATCCTGATAAAGTACGCTTATCTGGTGACAATGTTACATTTCTAAAATAACGATTGAAAATAAAATCCGGCATGACTGACATGCTTGCCCCTGAATCAATCATAGCAGCACATTTCACTTCGTTAATTACCACATTAGCCCTAAACGGATTAATGTATGAAATACTATTATTCTGGGATTGTTCAAAAATCGGATTAACCTTGTTATTCCTACAAAATTTCTTCAAATGCCCTACCTTGTGACAATTAAAACATTTTGCGTTCTTGAATTTACAATATTTTTCTACATGATATTCACCGCAAATCGTACATTTTTTATTCCTCGGTTCGGGGCTCTTTGAACGAGATAACCTTGAAAAACCTTGAGTTTCTCCCAAACGCGACGAATGTCTCCCGGGCGAATTTGAACGAATCGAAATGGCGTTCACATCCGAATTCTCTGCGGAAAATTCAGATTTAATTTCCGGAACCAGATTGTCTAAAACTGAAACCGTTATTGCTAACTCTTCCATCTTGTTAAATGTTAATTTAGTTCCCTCTAGAAAAATTTTCTCCTTAGCCCGGCCTGGTAAAATACCGATTGCAAAGGCATCCGCTAAGCTTTCTGGCAAGCGCGTTCCAAATTCGCAAAAAGAAGATAAACCCCTTAGACGGACCGCGAAATCTCTAACCGATTCCCCATGCGATTGCTTGGCTTGATAAAATTTTTCTCGTTCCCTGAATACCGATCGCGGTCTGGAACAATGTTTCTCAATTAATTCTATTAACTGATCAAATGCCACGTCTGTAACTTTAGCAGGGAAACATAAGTTGATCAAAAGAGTTAATGTCTCCGCTTCCAGAAGATTCAGCAAATAAGCGCGTTTCTGTGAAGCATCTAACTTAGTCGTTTTAATGTCATCACGAATTAGAAGGAACTGTTCTAACCTCAAGCGGAATAGACTCCAATCTCCATTAACGTGGGAGAACCTGGAAATTCCGCCCGATTCCATGATTGCAACGACAACAACACAAAAAAAAAACCCACCCGGCAACAATAACACCTTCCAGAAACAAACAAGAAACAAGACAACCTGACTCCAGGAACCGGCGCCGATGCAGTCCAGCGCCCAGCTGCTTCCCGGAAATCGAAATCTTCTTCTTCTGTAAAACTTGTCTGGTCTTTGTTACCCAGGGCCACCGATCTGGTCTTTGTTACCCAGGACCACCGATCTGGTCTTTGTTACCCAGGACCACGTGGTTATTTATTCTTCGCTGGATTCTTCGTCTGGTCTTTGTTACCCAGAACCACGAAATTATTAATTCTTCGCTGGATTCTTCGTCTGGTCTTTGTTACCCAGAGGCACTTTATTTACTTCCAATTGTCCTTATTATGCCCAGTTTATCTCCATTTATTGTCACCTTGACAATAAAATCCCGGAGATTTTTTTTCGCAAGTCACTGGTGTGAAATAATCCGACTTGCCGGCAATCCGAAAAACTGTTTCCGTATACTCCTTTTTAAGCTGCGCCACTGTAACGTATTGATGTTTACAGGTTATAGAATACTGGGCCCTCAATCTCCAGTATTCTATCGAGGATAGGGATCTGGTATTATCTCTATTAAAAGTCGTAGATTCTGATATACGGAGGTTGTTTTAATCGTAATATAATATACTGACAATACAAGTAACAAGTAGCCTAACGGCCGTCTAGCGAGAGAATGACTTCGCGCCAGCCGACGATGTCATACAAGGCCTGTAGTAGCGTTCGGTTATCTTCGGTAGAACCCGAAGCTAAACGAGCGCAAACACCAAACACTACAATTACTGAAAAAGCATGCAAATTGTGTAAAAACGTCATAAAACCTCAAAAATTGTCTAAAACAGCATTAACCGACTGAAAATTACTGAAAAACCATAAAAAATGTTTAAAAACCTTCAAAAAACCTCAAATGATTACTAAAACAGCGTTTATCGTCGTAAAACACTGAAAATTACTGAAAAACCATAAAAAATGAGTAAAAACGTCATAAAACCTCAAAAATTGTCTAAAACAGCGTATATCGTCGAAAAAAACTGAAAATTACTGAATAAGCATGCAAAATGTGTAAAAACGTCATAAAACCTAAAAAATTGTCTAAAACACCATAAATCGTTGTAAAACACTGAAAATTACTGAAAAACCATAAAAAATGTGTAAAAAAGTCATAAAACCTCAAAAATTGTCTAAAACAGCGTATATCGTCGTAAAAAACTAAAAATTACTGAAAAAGCATGCAAAATGTGTAAAAACGTCATAAAACCTCAAAAATTGTCTTAAACAGCATAAAACGACTGAAAATTACTGAAAAACCATAAAAAAATGAGTAAAAACGTCATAAAACCTCAAAAATTGTCTAAAACAGCGTAAATCGTCGTAAAAAACTGTTAATTACTGAAAAAGCATGCAAAATGTGTAAAAACGTCATAAAACTGAAAAATCGTCTAAAACAGCATAAATCGACTGAAAATTACTGAAAAACCATGAAAAATGTGTTAAAACGTCATCAAACCTAAGAAATTGTCTAAAACAGCTTTAATCGTCGTAAAACACTGTAAATTACTGAAAAACCATAAAAAATGTGTAAAAACGTTATAAAACCTCAAAAATTGTCTTAAACAGGGTAAATCGTCGTAAAAAACTGAAATCTCCTGAAAAAGCATGCAAAATGTGTTAAAACGTCATTTAACCTTAAAAATTCTCTAAAACACCATAAATCGTCGAACAACACCGACAAGTCTTTAGGTTTTTTGACATTTTGCATGCTTTTTCAGTAATTTTCAGATTTCTACTACGATTTACGCTGTTTTTGACAATTTTTTAGGTTTCATGACGTTTTTACACATTTTTTATGGTTTTTCAGTAATTGAAAATTACTGAAAAACCATAAAAAATGAGTAAAAACGTCATAAAACCTCAAAAATTGTCTAAAACAGCGTAAATCGTCGTAAAAAAACTGTAAATTACTGAAAAAGCATGCAAAATGTGTAAAAACGTCATAAAACCTAAGGACTTGTCTAAAACAGCATAAATCGTCGTAAAACACTGAAAATTACTAAAAAACCATTAAAAATGAGTAAAAACGTCGTTAAACCTCAAAAATTTTCTAAAACAGCATAAATCGACTGAAAATTACTGAAAAACCATAAAAAATGTGTCAAAACGTCATAAAAGCTCAAAAATTGTCTTAAACAGCGTAAACAGGCTGAAAATTACTTAAAAACCATAAAAAATGTTTAAAAACCTTCAAAAAACCTCAAAAAATTATTAAAACAGCGTTAATCGTCGCAAAACACTGAAAATTACTGAAAAACCATTAAAAATGAGTAAAACCGTCATAAAACCTCAAAAATTGTCTAAAATAGCACAAATCGACTGAAAATTACTGAAAAACCATGAAAAATATGTAAAAATGTCTTAAACAGCGTAAATCGTCGTAAAAAACTGAAATTTACTGAAAAAGCATGCAAAATGTGTTAAAACGTCATAAAACCTAAAAAATTGTCTCAAACAGCGTATATCGTCGTAAAACACTGAAAATTACTGAAAAAGCATGCAAAATGTGTAAAAACGTTATAAAACCTAAAAAAACGTCTAAAACAGCGTAAATCGTCGTAAAACACTGAAAATGACTGAAAAAGCATGCAAAATGTGTAAAAACGTCTTAAAACCTAAAAATTGTCTAAAACAGCGTAAATCGTCATAAAACACTGAAAATTTCTGAAAAACCATGAAAAATGTGTAAAAACGTCATTTAACCTCAAAAATTGTAGATAAACCGATTTTATGTGTTCAATCGTTGTTTAACCTGAAAACTTGTATAAAATACGTATTTTTTGTATAATTATGGAAAAACATGAAAAATTGTCCAAAACAGCGTAAATCGTCGTAAAACACCTTAAATTACTGAAAAACCATGCAAAATGTGTAAAAACGTCATAAATCCTAAAAAATTGTCTAAACCAGCGTATATCGTCGTAAAAAACTGAAAAATACTGAAAAACCATGCAAAATGTGTAAAAACGTCATAAAACCAAAAAAATTGTCTAAAACAGCGTATATCGTCGTAAAACACTGAAAATTACTGAAAAAGCATGCAAAATGTGTAAAAACGTCATAAAACATAAAAAAAGGTCTCAAACAGCGTAAATCGTCATAAAAAACTGAAAATTTCTGAAAAAAACCATGAAAAATGTGTAAAAACGTCATTAAACCTAAAAAAATTTAGAAAAACCGAATTTATGTGTTCAATCGTTGTTTAACCTGTAAACTTTAATAAAAAACGTATTTTTTGTATAATTATGGAAAAACATGAAAAATTGTCCAAAACAGCGTAAATGGTCGGAATTCACTGAAAATTACTGAAAAACCATGAAAAATGTATAAAAACGTCATAAAACCTCAAAAATTGTCTAAAACAGCGTAAATCGTCGTAAAACACTGAAAATTACTGAAAAAGCACGCAAAATGTGTAAAAACGTCATTAAAGTTAAAAATTGTCTAAAACAGCTTAAATCGTCGTAAAACACTGAAAAACCATAAAAAATGTGTAAAAACGTCATAAAACCTCAAAAATTGTCTCAAACAGCGTAAATCGACGTAAAAAACTGAAAATTACTGAAAAACCATAAAAATGTGTTGAAACGTCAAAAAAACTCAAAAATAACTAAAACAGCGTAAATCGTCGTAAAAAACTAAAAATTACTGAAAAAGCATGCAAAATGTGTAAAAACGTCATAAAACCTCAAAAAATGTCTCAAACAGCGTAAATCGTCGGAACACACTAAAAATTACTGAAAAACCATGCAAAATGTGTAAAAACGTCATAAAACCTGATAATTTGTCTTAAACAGCGTAAATCGTCGTAAAACACTGAAAATTACTGAAAAAGCATGCAAAATGTGTAAAAACGTCATCAAACCTGACAAATTGTCTTTAACAGCGTAAGTCGTCGTAAAACACTGAAAATTAATGAAAAAACACGCAAATTGTGTAAAAACGTCATAAAACGTAAAAAATTGTCTTAAACAGCGTAAATCGTCGTAAAACACTGAAAAACCATGCAAAATGTGTAAAAACGTCATCAAACCTCAAAAATTGTCTAAAACAGCGTAAATCGTCGTAAAACAATGAAAATTACTGAAAAACCATGCAAAATGTGTAAAAACGTCATAAAAGCTACAAAATTGTCTAAAACAGCGTAAATCGTCGTAAAACACTGAAAATTACTTAAAATCCATGCAAAATGTGTAAAAACGTCATAAAACCTAAAAAATTGTCTAAAACAGCGTAAATCTTCGTAAAACAATGAAAATTACTGATCATCCATGCAAAATGTTGTGAAGGAAATGGAGAGGAAATTCTACGAAGGGAACAGGTATGAATGGTTGATATATATCCTGCTGGAGAGGTCAAAAAGTCTCTCCTACAATCGGCTTCTCTCACGCATCTGCCGTCAAGACAGAAAAAATCCTCCCCACAAGAACCTGGGTACCTTGCTAAGTCACGGAATTTGAGGTGACCTAAGTCAGAGGTTGTCACGTCACAAATCAACACGTTTAAAAACTCCCGCGAATTCAAATTAGTTAGCTATCAGCTGTCACCATTGTTCGCTGTTAAGTTGGCAAATTGCACAATGCTCGCGCACGCTGGCTGACGAAATCATCAACGGCCCCCACACTTAAAAATCTAACCTCGGCCTTGACAACATTTGTGCTTTGCAATTAATAAAGACGCTCTCGTAGCGCGCCTAAATTTACGGATATTTTTGTGCAAGTACTTTAAAAACCGGTATCTAATTTTGTACCAATTTACGATGGAGAACTGCACGCGCAATGGCGCGTACAGTACAGAAGATATCCCGCCATATTAGTTATTCAACATGTACGTGTTGTTCCTCCTGCAAATTCATGTAAGCTGATTAATTACCATTTCTCCTTATTTATTTATTTATTTATTTATTTATTTATTTATTTATTATTTATTATGCCCTATTGGGCTTTTTCATAATAAGTTGACAGTATATGTATATAAGTGTAACATGTACATGGATAAAATAGTTAAATATAATTTATTCATAAGGTAATTAGAAAATAATATGGTAAAGTAAATGTATGAAGGTATAAAAAAGTATGAAGGCTAGACCTTTTTTTTTAAAGCTAATAAATACTACAAGTTAATACTTAGCAAAAAGGTCTAAAATTAGTTGCCTTTTGAAACTCTCAAAGTTATTAACACCAAATATGTCGATAAGTTTACAATATTTCTTTGCAAGGTGATGAATTCTTGGAATTGGTGAGTACAAAGAGTAGTTAGTATTGAGGTTATTGTTACATTTAAAAGTGTCTATGCTTCGAGTTTGTCTGGCAGGTACATTCATATAAATTAATTCCAATAATTCAGGGCTGTCAATGAGAGATTTGATAATTTTGAATAAAAATAATATATCAGTTAGAACTCTTCTATCCGATAGTTTGAGAAGTCTGGTTTCGGTACGTAAGTTATTATAATTTATAAATTCGATGGGAATATTCATTTTAAAATTGATGTACCGAAGAAATTTATTTTGTACCTTTTCTAAGGCTGGAGAATGGACTTTGTAGAACGGTGACCATACTGTTGAATTATATTCTATTTTACTTCGTACTAATGAGCAATATAAATGTTTTAAAGTTAACACATTTTTAAACTTTGCCCCCATTCTCAAAATAAAACCGAGCATTCTCATTGCATCGCTAGTAGTTTCATCGATGTGTAAGTTAAACTGTAGACTTTTGTGGAATAAGATACCGAGATCTAGAATCTGTAAAACTCGAAGAAGATTAGCGCCATTAATGAAATAAGAAAAATGAAGAGGATTTTTACCTTTGTAAAAACTTATAATCTGGCATTTACTAATATTTAGTTGCAAATCATTTTCTGAACACCAAGCAAATAGTTTATTCAGATTCGACTGCAAAATAGCGCGATCATTATCATCTAATCATTATTTTATGATTAGAATCGTGTCAACATCCAGGCTTGCCAGCCAGAACTCTTAAATATTGAGAGAGATTGTTCCTAACAAACAGTTAGAAATATTTAGGATGTTAATAACCCTTCTCATTTGTGTATCTGTAATGTAATTGTGCTTTGTGAATATATTTTCATACTCCCATTTTGTGTTTCTTTTGACGAATATGGAGTGGTCGACTTGGCATTTGTTCCCCGTGTAAAAGCCCGTCGGCTGACCTAAAACCTGAAGATATGGAACTCTCTTCTCTACCACCTGAGCTAACGCCGAAATGTACACTGGTAAGACTCCGTACAAAGGCACCTTTTTTACACTGTCGCGCAACATGGGGCTTAAATTTTTTTTTTCTTGTCATCCCTTCATAAGCCAACAATAGACTACCTCATGTTCGTCAAATGAAATCTTATTCATGTACATTATTCATATAACAACATGTGATTTCCATCTCAGCAAATGTCCACAAACTGTTCCACAAACCGTTTTTTTGGCGCGCTCGCAAAAACTTGCTTCACAAAATGGTGGCCACGCGTGTTCACACTTTGCCGCGTCACATGAACAGACACGAAAACCGCAAACGAACACAACAGAGTTTTTTTGTTTCTCAACAAACATAAACATCACGAATTCGTGTTTGTTTATTTTTTCAAAGCTCATTTCAAAATCGTAATGTCTCCTCTCGTATAGTGAACATTACCAACAAACAAATCACCTTCCTTCAAAGAGTTTAAATAAAACACGGGTTTGTCTCAACACTAATTATACATTTATTCCTAATAAATTATAGGTACAACTGTTTTTTCCTCTAGAGTGCAAATCCAAGTGTTAACCTTACAACAGTGTTAACCTTACAACAAGTTAAGTGAAAAAGTGAAATTAAATTCATTCCTTTTCTTCAAAATTCTCAATTTCAAATCAGTAAATCTGTGGCCAATTTTTTCTCAACAAGTGAATAGTGACTAGTGAAACTAAAAAACACCGTTTTATAAAGCAAAGTAATGGCCAATTTTTTCTCAACAAGTGAATAGTGACTTAGTGAAACTAAAAAACACAGTTTTACAAAGCAAAGTCCTGGCCAAATTTTCAAAAAATTCAAACACTTCAAAAATTCCGGAACACAATCGTCTTCATTCTTTTCAAACATCAAGCAAACCTTCAAAATGGACTCACCCACCGTACCTACAGGAGTTACATTTGGTGTAATCACCAACATTTTCCAATCAAAAAGAGAAATATTACTCCAAGCTCTTCGAAAAAGGGACCTGTCTCCAACTGACAAATCAAGGAAGTCGCTAATAAATTACGCCTTGTACTTCAACAAGAAATACATCAGGAATTTACGTTTCAATTGCCTCGAACCAGTGGAAGCAAAAATAATTACACCAGTACCACCTGAGTCAAAAAACATACCAGCACCGGTCATTCCACAAAATAAAAGTTACGACCTAACATCCTGGAAAATTAAATTCAACGGTCGCACCGATGTGGAAAATTTTATTGACAGAATAGAAAAAACTGCCCAAGTCAGAGGAATTCCCATAGAGATCCTACATCGCTTTATCGATCTCATTGCACCGGAATTACTCTCGTGGCATAAATCACAGAAAAAAAGGGCAGATTCTTGGTTCAAACTAAAATCAGCCCTTATCAGCAGTTTTGGAAAAAAGGAAGCACAGCACAAAATAAAACTATCGCTGTTTGCAATCAAGCAACTTTCGAATGAATCAGCTGCCAACTATATACAAAGAGCTGAATTCACAAACGCCAGGCTCTCTTCACCTGTTTTGGACGACGAACTTTTGCCAGTTATAATTGATGGTCTCCTCCATAAATATGAGAACATCATTACATCACAAAAAATCCTCAGCATAAACCAACTTAACGATGCTAACTATGCCTTCTATTGGAAACATACCAAAACAGAAGAAAAGACTCTAACGATGCGAACAAAATCATCAAACCAAGCAGATCCTCTGGTATCAAACCGGAATATAATGAAAGAAAAATCTGCTCATTCTGCAAGAAAACCGGTCACTCTCAAACTACTTGTTTTAAGCAAGCTAATCTCCAAGAACCCCGGGACACCAGAGCACCTAAGAGGCATTCTTCCCAAAACCGCTCTCCACCTCGTGACAATCTACGAGAAATTTTCAAAAAATCAAGACACAATTACGAAAGACTACACGCTCCCAATAAAGTTGTCAAACCTCCACCGGATTTTTCGAAACCCCCTCCAAATTGGGCAAAAAAAAAACAAAAAAACTAATACCCACCCTCTCGGGAATCCATTTCACTCCAAGGCCTAAAGAATGGATAGAGTGGTTGAGACACGTAAAATACTTCTACCAGGCCTTACATCTTTCAACTGTCAGTTGCAAAGAAGCTCAAGACGGAAGACCCTACGCTCAATTCTCCGTCAATAATGTCACCTTTTCGGGACTTATGGATAGTGGCGCATCTATTAGTTGCCTCGGCAATAATGCACACATACCTTTTGTCAATTGCAGATTTAGAATCAAAATGCATTCTACACACGTTACAACCGCAGACAACACAGAACAAACTGTCACAGGTTCTCTAGCACTACCTGTCAGTTGCGGAAACAAAACAATCACGATCAACTTCTTAGTGGTTCCTTCGATAACCCAGAACTTCATCCTCGGTGTAGACTTCTGGAAGGCCTTTAATGTCGCCCTCCAGGTATTTAACACTTGCTACAACACCTCTCACTCCACTCAAGTTAGTGAGATTCGTACAGTAATACCTTACAAAAATCTAAGTTCTGCTCAGTCACAACAATTAAAAGGCATGATCTACAAATTCGAATCAATATCTTCCGAAAAATGCGGTTTAGGACTAACTAACCTGGTCGAACACCACATCAAAACCAATGGACCACCCATCAAACAAAGGTATTATAACCTAGCTCCCCAGAAACTTAAACAAATGGAAAAAGAGTTAGACGAAATTTTGAGTTTAGGCGTTGTAGTTCCTAGCAGAAGCGCCTGGACCAACCCAACTCTACTTGTATCAAAAAAAGACGGTTCTGCACGATTCTGCATCGACAGTAGAAGGCTTAATGCTTGTTCTGAGGCTGACGCCTATCCACTTCCATTTGTTCACGCCATCCTCGACAAACTACGAAACGCCAAGTTTATATCTTCAATTGATCTAAGCAAAGCTTTTTGGCAAATACCATTAGACGCTGCATCTTGTGAAAAAACTGCATTTGTCATACCAGGTAGATGTATGTTTTACTTTAAAAGGTTACCATTCGGCCTCAAAAACAGCCCTGCCGAAATACAAAGGTTAATGGACAAATTATTCGGCCCAGAATCGGATAATAACTTATTCTGTTACCTAGACGACCTCATCATCATAACTGATACTTTCGAAAAACACATTGAAATGCTGGAAAAAGTTTTCCAACAACTCAAGCTCGCCGGTCTTACCATCAACTTGAAGATATCAGAATTCTGCAAGTCCCGCTTGCGGTATTTAGACTTTATTGTCGACGAAAAAGGTCTGAGAACGGACCCAGCTAAAGTCGAAGCCATGGCAAATTTCCCCAGACCCAAAAACGCAAAAGAAGTCAAAGGTTTTCTAGGACTTGCCGGTTATTATAAAAGGTTAATCAAAGACTTCTCCAACATTGCAGCACCTCTCAACAAAATCACTGGTACACGCAAAGGCATCAGTAATTTCTTTCGGTCCCCTGAAACCGAAAAAGCCTTCATCACTTTGAAATCTGCTCTACAAACAGCACTTGTGCTGAACTGTCCTGATTTTACACTTCCTTTCACGCTCCATACGGACGCTTCTAATGTTGGAATCGGCGGAGTACTAACTCAGGAATTTCTCGATGGCGAACACCCTGTAGCTTACTTTTCCCGAAGCTTAAACAAACACGAAAAGAACTACTGAATAACGGAAAAAGAGTTACTGGCAGTAATGGATTCTATTCACCACTTTTGAGGATACATAGACGGTAGCAAATTTACTGTGGTTACTGACCACAGCAGCCTAAAATGGCTAATCTCCTTGAACAATCCATCCGGTAGACTCGCTCGTTGGTCATCACGTTTGTCTCAATACACTTTCGATGTCATACACCGTAAAGGCGCCGACAACATTGTACCTGACACACTCTCAAGAATCGAGCTTGCTATCCTAAACACCGAACCAACTGCCCCAATCTCTTCTACTAGGGACACCTGGTATCTAAAGATATTCAACGGTTGCATTCACTTTCCTCAACAGTTTCCCAATTTTATTATAAAAGAAGGACAATTGTACCGTAATTGCAAACCTCCTTTGTCTATTCTCGAAGACCATGCTTGGAAACTGGTTGTTCCTCTTGAAGAGAGAGAACAAATAATATTTAACAACCACAGTGCCCCGGAATCCATACACCCCGGAACCTTCAAGACATATCAGAAAATATCCTTGAAATATTATTGGCCCGGTCTTTTCAAACAAGTGCGTAATTATATTTCTAAATGCGACATTTGTAACGCTTATAAACACAGCACTGCACCCCCCGCTGGTCTTATGGGTAAACCCAAACGCGCCAATAGACCACTGCAATCACTGTCAATGGATCTTATTGGACCCTTCCCCAGAAGTTATGCTGGACACATGCATATACTCAGTGTAGTGGACATTTTCACCAAATATTGTTGAATTTTTCCTTTAAAAAGAGCCACCGCATCTGCAGTCGTAAGCCTTTTGGAAAAACACATACTTATACCTTACGGAACCCCCCGTACAATTATCGTGGATAGCGGAAAACAATTCATCGCAACTGAATTTAAGGAGTTTCTGTCCAAATACGGCATAAAGGACATTTTTTATAACACTCTCTACACACCACAGAACAACACTGTAGAGACAGTTTATTTTTAAACAAGTTCTGCTGTGTAATTATTATTACGCGTGACAGCTGTTTCGCCCTCTGAAGGCATTATCAAACTGTGGGTAGCCCACTTACAGACGATACATTTATATTATTTCTAGGTAGGTATTTTAATTTCATTTACTGATTTCTTAATTGATTTCTAAGTAAAATATTGAAAATTATTAATGGTTATTACCCCAGTTCATATCTTTAGACATGGTCAGTCTCTTTAGCAATATCCCTATTCAAGAATGCCTTAAAATCATTGAAGATATTTTAGACGAATCTAATATAAACCCAGTTACTAAAAAAGACTTATTCGATCTATTTAAAATTTGTGTTGAAACTAACTACTTTGAGTTTAATGATAAATTCTATCAACAAAACGACGGATTACCAATGGGATCGCCCCGCAGTCCACTTCTTGCAGAAATATTCATGGATTACATTGAAAAACAAATTTTAAATTCAATCTTTAGCAAACACATAATATACTATGTTCGTTATGTTGACGACATTTTGGTCTGTTGGAAAGGTACCAACAGACAATTAGATCTTTTTGTCACATTTGCTAACTCCATCAACCGTAAAATCTGCATATACAATAAAACCCAATCAGGTCTTAAATAAACCACTACAAACCTTTATATTGTAAACAAAGAGTAAGTAAAACCAAATAGGTCTCTTTTGCTATATTCATATTTTTTATGTCTTGTATAAAACATCCTTGTTGGCATATGTCTTGTATTATTGCCAACCTTCCGTGTAAACTCAGCATAAGTTTGTGTCGTCACACATCGTGTAAACTCAACTTATGTTTGTGTCATCACATACCGTGTAAACTCAACTTTTGGTTGTGTCATCACAGTATATGGTAAGCAAAGAGTAACTAAAACCAAATAGGTCTCTTTTGCTATATTCATATTTTTTTGTCTTGTGTAAAACATCCTTGTAGGCATATGTCTTGTATTATTGCCAACCTTCCGTGTAAACTCAGCATAAGTTTGTGTCATCACACATCGTGTAAACTCAACTTATGTTTGTGTCATCACATACCGTGTAAACTCAACTTTTGGTTTTGTCATCACAGTATATTGTAAGCAAAGAGTAAGTAAAACCAATAGGTCTCTTTCGCTATATTTGTGCGCTGTGTAAGTAATGACTACTATCACATCACATGTCTTGTACAATTGTATCTGCTTGTCATGTTACTTTTGTATTATGCTGGTACCAATAACTATCGACATCACCGTGTATGTTTATTGTGTATTTTGTGCATATGCCGTCTGTATTGAAATGGAAACTTCTTTAACAACTAGAACGTAAATTTGTCAATCCACCATGATACGTGCGAACGTTATAAAATCCACCATGATACGTGCGAACGTTATAAAATCCAACGCTATACGAGAAGTTCGTCATAATCACTTTTTTTTTTCGCCAACGCAGCGAATAGGTAATTTGTCTCAATGTTTTGTTATAAATACCTACTGTCTTACATCCTTTCAATACTGGGCTCGTCTTTTTTCAAATCGTTCAAATTTTTACATGATACGTGAAGACTTCATAATACTTACCATGATTCGTGTGAACGATATAATATCAATTGGTTTTTCTTAAATAAGATTGCCACCTGTTTATACTTGAACTACCTGACGTAGATCATTTTATCCGGATATATCTTGTCATTTTTAAACATTTGACACCTTTGTTAAACTTGCCAAACAGCAGGAAATTTCCCTCTTGGAAGATAAGTTTTTTTTTTTTTTTAAATAACATTGAAGATGTGCATTCAGCAAATTTTGGTTGAACTGATGCCTGTGGACTTCTTGTAACTAAACCCAAGAACTATCTACTATCCATTGACCATGGACTAATCATTGGCTTCACTTTTGATTATGAGGTATCGTGTCGTAGGAGGTCAATCGAGACATGACACAAAAACACCTAACTCGTCGACTGGGAAACAAATAAGAAAACTCCCAGGTTCGTGAAATTTGAGCAAGGGTCTGTCATTTTCTCACAAACTTGTAGAAGATTAAAACGACCCCTAGTCTTTCGTCCAATACACATGAAGACTAGAATTGTATTATGTTGTATGTTATGTTTCATCACACTTTCTTGTAAATGTAATGAGTCGGGAAACCTGCTGTCAAATATATATCGCTCTCTCCTGAAGATCGAATCCGGATTCTAGCCAGTTTTCAGCAGATTTCTGTACTCAATCGTCTTTTTTCTTCATCACTTTCACCATGTACATATTGTAGAAAATTATTCTCGGATTTGGAAATAGTACGATAGGCATTGGCTTATCGTCTGTCAAATAGGACAAACCTCATCCACGAATCTTTTTTCTCACCCCTTCTTCCATCATCCCTTCACCCTTCAATGAAATATCTTCACTATGTTTTCTTCCGCCCGTCGGCTGACCTTAAACCTGAAGATATGGAACTCTATTCTCTACCACCTGAGCTAACGCCGAAATGTACACTGGTAAGACTCAGGACAAAGGCACCTTTTTTACAACATACAACAAATGGTTCCTGGGGTGGCGGTACTTATATTTACCTCACAAATTAAATTGAATTGAAGGCCGTCATTATAAGAGTGCGCAATACTTCGATGGTCGATCTACGACTATCCAAAAATAAGATACCTACTCAATTAAGGGTCCACATAGTAATTAACTAAATATTATGCCAACAAATATAAATACTAACTATTGATAGGTAATTAGAGTTTCAGTAACTTGATAGTGACGATAGGTACTGAAAGCGTGTTACTGTATGTGTTTGTAAACTGGTAATAAGATTATTACTCTATATATTATTTAATGAAATTATTTAGTTCATATTTAAATACGAGTTGGTTTAGCATTAATTAGATCTTGTTAATTACACTGACGCCAAATATATGAGTCAATATGTCTAATTTCCCGGGTAATTAAAGGATACTTCTGAAATATCCCATCACTTTTTCTGATTTTTATAGAACCACAAATGATTTTTTCTCAGAAATGTCATTGAATGCGTGATCCGTTAGTAATTGTTGTTCTACTCCTTGTGTTGTGTTCCTTGATTTATTCCTGGACCGATAAAGTCTCGGTATAAATAAATAAATGAAGTGTCAAATCTTTCATCAAGTGATGAAAATTCCTTCTTTAACCAGCAATAACCTTTATGGCCGAGATGTTCAGACGATTTGAGATTGGGACGAATTTAATGGGATTGAAGCCCGCCACGCAGAAATAAACACAATTTAATTAATATATTACTTTTAAAAAATAGGTAGGTGTGTAAGAATACGTTTATAGTTTACGCTTGTTCCAGAATGGTAGATACTCTCAATATTGCTCTGCTAAACGACCACCATTCAGAATACTAACAGAAGAAGAGTTTTACGAGGATGAATTCGAGCGACAACCGGTGAAAGAACATGTCTGGTTGGTTCACCAGCGAGATAAAGTGGTTGAGGTTGATGTAGTGGAAGATAAAGAACCAATGGAGCAGGTAGATGAAGAATTAGGAGAACATGAGACTGACAGTCCACAAAACATAATGGATTACTGAGATGAAGGACGCGGAGAAGCTGATAAAATACAGACCCCAACAGTGAAGAGGGGAGGAAATAGCCTCTCCGGCACGATGCATAAGAAACCTCAAAAATATCTCATCTTCTGCCAGTCATTGCCAAATAAGATGCGTGCAGATAATGCGCTAATGGATCAAGTAGACTGACAGACACGGAATAGATCAAGAAGATGAAGTTGACTTATACATTCAGAACGGCTGTAATAATTCAAAATAACTCTTTTTCAAATACATAAAGATTGTTTCAACAATGACAACTTAATATCTTTTTCGAACAGCAATAGACAAAGTATTCTTGGCTCTATAACCACAGCCCAACAATTTTATAAATATTTTGGTGTCAAATGGTTAAACCAATTACCTCTTAACTTAAGATTGGAAACGAATTATAAAAAATTCAAAAGCTCAATAAAAACACTATTTCAATAGCATATTAAAATCGTTTATACTTAAAATATAATTTAATCTCTCAATTATTATTATATTGAAATCCTTTTCTCTTATTTCTTAAACTTATCTCTTTCCTTCTTTAACATCCTTTTCTCTTTTCTATTTGATATAATTTTGTTATAAATAATTTTTTTATATTGTTATATTAAAAAATAAAAATTCTTTTCATTATCTTTACACTCTCTGAAAAAATATGTTAAATTATTATTTACACGCGTTTCTCCACCTTTTTAACACGAGCATTTTCTCTAAAAAAAGGTGTATCACGATGTACTGTAATAAAAAGAAAACAAACTTAATGTAATGTAATAACATATAATTGTAAATTTAATATTAAATAAAGAGATTTAAAAAAAAAATACCTAACCAGACAAGTCATTCAGAGCTATTTCAGAGAAAACCTCATGCTACAATTTGCACATAAGATTATTCAAAAATATTGAGAATATTGAACAATGGATTTTTATTACAAAGTCATTAGCCGATTAGAAAATTCTGAATTCTAGAAAAAATCCAAAATCAAAAACATTAGTGCATGACTCATTGGACAATTAGGTAATTTGCTAAGGCAGATGTAATAAATATGATTTATAACGGACACTCGTATGGTATAATGGATCAACGGTGAAAATAAATCAGAATATTAAATGCGAAAGCGAATGGTGGAAGAAATCGAGGAGTATGTAAAACTTGACTCAATCGATCAAGTTTGTTATTATATTTATTTAATTCTCCCAAATTTACACTCCTCTTTCATCCACAAGCAAATGTTTTAATGGAAGTGTTAATAGTGTGTGAATAAATATAATAAGATTTATTATTATTCCTAACTTTTTATTAATTTATAATTTGCCCCAAATAAAAAAATCAGAAGTATTAATAAAAAAATGAAAATTTAGAACTCTGTCAAGAAATATTTTAGAGAAATTACCTGAAAATCATACGAATCTTTTATTAATAATTTTTTTCTCCATAATTACTTTTCATCTTTCTGAAAACATCAATATAACCAAATATAAAGTATAACCTATATTAATTTATATTTTTTAACACCTTAATTCAAACTGAATTGTTAAACTGTTGAACAAGCAAACTCTTCTAATGGAAGAGTAGTTTAAGCTTTGAGATATAAAATAACCAATTGATATAATTTGAATGTATATTATGTGAAAAGTTTTATTAGGAGAGTTGTGAGAAGAGGAAGATTAGAATGTACCTACCTGGTTGTTCAGATCTGATCACTTAACACAGTTAAAGCGATTTCCAATAATATTTCGATTCTGATTAATTGTATATCACCAGGGCGCTGCTGAAAATATCTAACAATCACTAACATTAGTTATATATCTTCTTGTTATTGAATTTAGAAAAAAAATCACGTAATTTAATGTTTCACTTCTCAACATAAATATTAAATTACAATACGGTATTAATTTTTATTTTTTATATTTTCCTCCGCTGCTCATCCCACTAGGGAATTGTTGTGTCGAGATGAGCACTATGAGCAGCTTTACTATTATACTCAATCAAATAAGTAAATCACATAACATGGATCACATCAAATATGGGGCTCATAAAGTGATTCGTGACAAAAGCCACGACATTACCACTCTCAGTCAGGATGGAATTTTTTACCATTTTCTTCAATAGATTTTTTCGAACCATCAGTTTTTTTTTTTTTTTCAATGCGCATATTATAAAGCAACGGAGCTTTATACGAAAAACTCCTTCGTCCAAAGGATGTTCTGGTATTCACCGGCTAAAACATTAAATAAGAACCCATCTAGTGTTGCGCACTATCAATTTTGGCAATATCAATGTTGTTTAAAAATTAACAGAGAACCTGTATTATGTACAATGCCGTATTAAAATTTTTACTATCACTATGTAATAATTGTGACGAATACAAAAACATTTCTTGTACATTATTTTTAAAATGATTTTATTCATTCCACATTTAAAGGCTTTTGGGCAGTCTTGTGATAAGAACACCAACTAAAACCTTATATGAAAGCATTGATTGAACAAGCGCATAATATACAATATTTAATATAACTATGTCCAATATATTTCTTAGAGTCTTGAAGATGTAGTCTAGCTTTCTTATTTTGTTTGTTAATATAGTAAGATGATTGTTCCAATTTAGATTTCTATTAATTATTAAGCTAATAAATTTGATATTGTCTACTCTTTGCAAAGGTCGACAATAACACTCCTGAAGACAACAATTAATTTTTAAGGAACGGTTAACGGTAATTTTATTTGACAGGTTTTATTTATATTCTTATTTTATTAGTATTTATTATAGGTATTAACCTCCCCCCTCATAGGCAGTGCCTTTGTGGGTTCCCTTATCCTACCTTTTTTTTAATTTATTCTAATAATGTTTTTACATAGGTAAGTGTTAAAAAAATAATTTATGGAAAAATATAAAGCATTAATAAAAACTAACCATCACGGCGTACCGTGACCGCCACACCAAATAATAAAAAAGGAAGTAGGTATTTTTTATGATTTTTAAATTGCATTATTTTGCCGTCAACAAATTAACAAATTGCACTATTGAAGTTCGAAATGTGGAATTATAAATAATATTTATTTCACTTCAAATGCTATATTCCGTTATGCGTCATTCCACCATTTCCAAACTGTGGCTCCTACAGTCCGCGCTTATTGCACTATTCCCTTCCCGAAAATATTTAATCATTAAGGGTTGTTTGGCGCGTATAAATAGCCCAACACAGTGGTTCTCAAACCATTGCAAAAAATTCTTGCAAAGTTACGATCTGTCTCTCTGCTGCACAGTTTGTTTTATTTAAAAAAAAATCTAAAACTAAATCGCATCATCCGTGAATCTCCATTCTTGGAAATCAGTGGAAAAAATTGTAAAAATTTTCTACTGGATTTATTCTGCAGCCAAATTTAAACCAAAATCTTCAATTTTACGGTAATTACATAATGTTTTTTCTAATTATTTTTATTTTGGCTTAAAAAGTGTGTGGTGTAGGTCTTCCTTCTTGAACTAGTCGACTGCAGGGCAGTCTGAAAAGACTAAAGAGGAAGGAAACTTAACACGGCTAAATGCCCCAAAAATAAATTCCATTACATTGCCTCTTTCAAGTAATATTTTCATTCGTTTTTTAATAATGTTTATGTTTCTTTACAGATGTGCATTTTTGAAGAAGGAAGCCGCCGCCCAAATGGCTACCGAGGAATACACATAGGCCAAACCATTGTGGCCATTGAACCCACTTATAATTCAGAAGATGAATTCCAAATTGAAATTATGGAACGTCTGGCAAAGATAAGACACAGCCTAAACCCATTGGAAAATAATGAAAATGAAACAGAAAGAAATTATGTAATTGAAAGCGACGACGAAGTTGATACAGATGATGAAGTCGAATACACGGAGGAAAGAGAGTCATCTGACTTGGAAGACTACACAACGGAGGGATTATCTGATGAAGAAGTGGATGCAGAGGATGAACCCCATCACTGCACCAGCAACATTTTCGGTGTACATCCAAGTAGGAGGAATTCAAATTTCAAAGGAATTCTAAGGGTTATTGGTAACCCAAATCTTTTCTTAAATTAATTATATGATGTTTTGAGTTTAATAGTTTATTGAAAGCGTTTATAATGTTAAATAACCAACCATCATTTGACCAATTCTGTTTCTGATTTTTACTAACGATATTGATTCAGTCATCACACATTCGCTGTATTTACTATTTGCAGATGACTTGAAACTATATCGCTCAATAAAAAAAAAACATCTTGACTGTATTCTCCTTCAACTTGACATTAACTGCGTCTCAAACTGGGCCAAAATAAATGGCTTGAACTTCAGTACACCCAAGTGCAATATCGTCTCGTATACAAGATCAAAGAAACCGCATGTATTTGAATAAACAATCAATGAAATTATTCTCCAACACCTAAACCAAATCAAAGATCTAGGAGTTATTTACGACAGCAAACTAACTTTTCACCAACACATCGATGATTTAATAAGCAGAGCATACAGGCTTCTCGGCTTCGTAATTAGAAACTCATATCCGTTTCGTAACACAAAAACACTGACGTTATTATATAACACACTAGTCCTAAGTGTACTTGAATCAAACTCGATCATCTGGGCTCCACATGAATTAACATACACTTAACGCATTAAAAGAGTCCATAAAATTTTTTTAAGGTTTTTATTCTCGCGGCTCTATGGACGTTACCCTTGGCTTTACCCATAGATTTATATATTAGGCATGACTAATTACCACTCCCTAGAGACACGTAGATTTGCTTTGCTTAAATATTTTTTCAACTTATAAACGGTCACTTATCTAATAATGAGATACTGGCCCAACTAAATTTTTTTCACTCTCGAGGACGTCATCACAATCTTCTATATAGTAGAGCAAGCCGCACTAATTTATTTATGAACTCACCTGTGGGGAAAGCTACGTGCTTTTTGAATAGAGTAGATAAAAAAATAGAATTTTGTTTTTGTGTCCTATAGCGCATTTGCGAGTTTTTTGGCATTGCATATACACTGCATAAATGGTACAATTATAACGTCTTAGGCTATATTCCTTGTAATTTTTATAAATAAATGTAAAAATTATATATAAATTAATAAATAAATCATAGCTTTTCCCCAAATGTGGCCTCTATGGTTGAGAGATTACTATCCTTGGCTACGCCAAGTTGCGGGTTCAAATCCCGGTTTGCGCTCTTTAATTTTATTTCAACATTTTTTTCTTTAAAATAAAATACAGCACATTTGCGACCAAATATCTTCCATAATGGGAGATACTTTCAGTATCGCTCTGGTAACAAACCACCATTCAGAATCGAGACGTTGCGTTGCTCGAATGGTGATTTTCACATAAAAAGGGGTAGGCAAGAGGATAGACCGCCACAAAACTCACATTGTCTTGACACAAACTTACTTCTTCATTAACATTCGTACATCTTCTCATACATTATCTCGTATATCCTGATTTTATGTTTCTCGAATGACCCGACTAGTATTTGATTATCTTGATCGTGCCTTATCTTCTTCGGATGTCCCCAACTCTTCCAATATTAACTTTCGCATCATGCCAATGTATTAATGTGAGTAAGTACCTCACAAGAATCCCAACTGCTCCCAACCGTCTGGAGCCAGTGAGACTACGTCATCACGAATCGGGGTATGTTTTGAGGTTAATGGAAAGGTGATAGGGCAAAAGAAGGAGAGTATCTTGCTTGTCAGATCTGATCACCGAACACGGCTAAATCCATCTCAAATAACGTTTACAATCTGAATAGTGGTCTTTTACCGGGGGCGATACTGAAAGTATCTTCGACTTTGCTCCGTGCCACAAATGCATTATCTGTTATTTTGAATGAATAACTTGTAACACAAAGTTTTCAAATAAAATTTACTTGCGCACTCCGAGATTTGATTTGCATTCGTAACCAATCATCCACGGAGGCCATCAATACACATAACATGTAATAAATTAGAATATAATGAACTATTTAAATCGCTTTCAATCCCATCACAGAATTCGCAGTAATTTATTATTTCATTTGGTACTGAAAGCACATTGCACTAGAGGTCATTAAAAACACATTATTATCATCTACTTAACTAATTACTACGAAACGATAATTTTAGGGGTTTTAAAGTGGCTCATTTTATTTCACTTTCATGTTATTCGCAATGCAAAAGATTTAATGGAAGAATAATCAATTAGTAACAAATTAATGGATCGGCAATTATTTGGAATTTCCGAGAAGTCGTCGTTAGGGTTGAGAGGAAGCTACAAGCCAAAAATGTGTATATTCTTGGTATACATTTTATTGTAGGTAATAGGCATTAAAATCGTTTGATAAACAGAGTCTAGAAAAGTTCGTTTCAAGCACAAAACTGGTTTTTATTTATTTTGTAAATAATTTTATAAGAAAGCAAAAAAAAAATATCAAGTGAAACTGTCACAGATAATCTTAGCTGTAATACTGTAATATTTAAAAGTTGTTTCCTTTACATTTATATTGAAAACATGTTTTTTTTAGTAGTTTACATTTATATTTTTTATTTGTTTTCTACTCAAGCGAAACGATAGGAAAACCTTCAATTTATCGAAAGCATATTTTTGATATTCATAGTGTACACCAATTCGTTATAAAGATTAAAGATTTTCAAGGCCAAAAGTATTTTTGTTATTTGTTTTTGGGGTGTTATGCAGTGTTAACTCCTTCTTTAGCCAACGTTTAGGACAGAATTGCAATGTTCATCTGTGTCCAGCGCAACACGGCATAACACCCCAAAAACAAATAACAAAAATTCCCCTTAACATTCCAATATCAAAAACAAAAAGGGGAAAACAAATCATGGGTAAACACAAAAGATTTTCGTTCTTAGTCATTAGTTGACTTGCTTCTTAATTTGAATGTAATTTACAACATACCGAATTTATAGCAATTAATTTTATAAATAATTATAATTTATTTTTTGTCCTAACCACACTGAAAAAATCCCCTTCTTTTATGATTTTTGATGGACCGCAACACATCGTCCTTGTTCACAAATAATGCATAGTACCTAATAACGTCATTAACAACATTAACAAAGGGATGCTCAGATATTTTGGTGATATAGTCTCGAAAATATACAATATTGATAATTCTTAGTTACAAATCCGAAAAAGGCAAGTCAATTTTATAGTTTCTAGATAAGCTAGAATGCTGTAAGTAATCGGGTATGCCCGAGGTATACGATCCATGACACGATCGAGTGAATTAATTACGTACTTGAGTAAGGCCATTTCAAGAGTCAGAATAACATAAGTGTATGTGCGAGACGATAATATATAACATGAAGCAAGAAGTGTGTGCTAAGAGAAATTAAGTTCTGGTTCATTTTCTCTGCCTACACCTGTGGGGAGTCGGGATGATAGTTATTAAGTTGTTTAAAAGATAAAATAAACGGCATGATTCCTAACTACGTTTTTTAATGATTCTCTTAACTGAACAAAACTGGGACAAAGGATTTTTTTTTTAAAGACCTGAAGGTATAAAAATCCATGGCTACTTTTTAATAATACAAATTCCGCATAAAAGTTCAAACAGCCCGAAGCCAGATGGACTGAGTTATCACTAATCTGTGGCACATTGTGAAATGGAGGAAATGATAAGGGGAAGTATATGGGGTAGAGAATGGTTGGGAAGTATCTACTGCAACCTTTTTTATATAACCACTATGGTCCCAATAACGAATAAACTGTACTCAAAACAATACACATAATCACAAAAAAACCAATGTCTAAACTAGCGAACAAGGAACATTAAATTGTGGTATTCCACAAGGCACCGTTATGGTACCGATGTTATTCATTATTTAAGTAAATGACATATTTGACCGGTCGGTGGCTGAGTTGACATCGCGTTTGGATCCCACCCATACATTGTGTGTTCAGTTCCTCGGCCGGCTAAGTCCTCCATCACAACACAAGCAACATTTTCCGTTTAGTGTGGTGGTAGTAGGAGATTTTAAAATATTTTCAGGTTATTCGTATATTAAAAAAAAAATTGTTCAACATGGACAAATAATCTTCTATGCCAATGATATAGTCTTTATAGTAAAAGAAAAAAAAATGGGAAAAAATAATTTAAAAGCCACACAAAATATAAATAATAATCTAAAAATATGGTTTGAAGTTAAACTCCTGTCGTTAAATAGTGATAAAACATACATCATTCCCATCCCAAGTAAATGGTAGTAATATAGTTCCAAACGTTCAAATAATCATTTTATATAAATATATACATAAACATGAATGTCTGAATTTCATAAATGTTAAAGGTTTATTGTTTGTTTCCAAATGTACACTCTCCTTTCACCCACAAGCAAATGTTTCTTATGGAAGGTAGTATAAATCTTAACATATAAATTAACCATTTGTAAAATCTGAATTATTGCATCCACAAAACATTTCTTATTTACATAAATAAATATGTTGGCATACGAGATCGGCGAGGGGAAGCAGATGGAGTAGAGGAAGGTTGGAAAGTACCTGACTATAAAGTAACTGGTCACTTAACACAGTACGAGCAATTTCCAATAACATTTCTGTTCTGAAAGGTTATCGAACATGCCGTAAAAGTAAGTAGGTAGCTTTCGACTTATTGTTTATACTGCACAAGAGTACTAACTGCTCTCAACCATCTGAAGCCAGTGGGACTATAGCATCCCCTGGGCACTATAGCATCTATTGGGGTATATTATAAGGTTGAAGAGAGTGGGATAAAAAGGATGGCAATTCAGATGTGGTCTCCAAACACGGCTAAAACCATTGCAGTCATTTATACTATTTTGAAGTAACAATGTATGAATAGTCCACAAAATGTCGAAATAACATAAGTAGCTAACTAACCATCACGCCGTTTCCACGCAGAGGTAGGCAGAGAGGGTAGACCGCCACACAAAGTAAGATCAATTAAGAGACTTCAGAAGACCCGACTCAAATATTTGATTCACTTGATCGTGCCAAGTCTCTCTCGGGCTTCTTTGTTTTTTTTCTACCGTTCAATTACGCCTCATATATTCTCCTTACACTCCTTTTCTCGCTTATCCGCTCTACATGCCTAAACCTTCTAATTCCGTTTAAAACCGGCCATACTAAATAAATAATAGTAAGTTTATTATTTAGTGAGTAGGTATCAGAGTAGTTTGCACTCAACAGTTCATTTCAAAATTAAACTAAACACATTTAAATTTTTTCGATATAAATTCAAAATAATATTAATGTGACTTCCGATCATATGTACTTGTGCGTCATTCCATTGTTTCCAGTGATTTCCAAACTGTGGCTCGTTCGTCCGCGCTAATTGTACTACCCCCTTCCCGAACATATTTGGGATTTAGTCATAAAGGGTTGGTTGGCGGGTATAAATAGCCCAACCCAGTGGTTCTCAAACCATTCTAATGATTCCATCAACAAGTTACATTGCCACTCTGCCACACAGTTTATTTTAATTAAAAAAATCTCATTATTTTTAAACCTAAATTGCACTTTCTTGATCAGTGAATCTCAGATCTTGTAAATTAGTAAATATACACGATGGCATCTTTCAAGAAGGAAGCCACCGCCCAAATGGCTACCGAGGAATACACATAGGCCAAACTATTGTGGCCATTGAACCCACTTATTATTCAGAAGTTGAATTTCAAGTTGAAATTATGGGACATCTCGCGCGGATTAGACAGAGCCTGAACCCTCTGGAAAATGATGAAATTGAAACAGACCGTGCATTTGAAAGTGGAGACATTCTACCCTGACGATGTTGCAAAACTTGGAGCAGAGGTTGAAGTGGAGACATTCTATCCTGACGATGTTGCAGAGCTTGGAGCAGAGGTTGAAGTGGAAACATTCTACCCTGACGATGTTGCAGAAAAATTTTTCCGAAGAAGCAGATGTTCCAGTTAGTTAATGCTCGCTTTTACTACAATAAGAAACCCAGATTGGGAGATTAGTCATAAACTTGTGCTTTCCTTGTATTATGTATTTTTGAGCAAAAACTATTTTTTTATGTTGTGTAATATATTTTTAAGCAAAAATAATTCACGATATAAACATGTAGGTATAATTATATAGACATAGCTTGCTTTAAATGTAAATCGATTCTTACTAAGTTATTTGAAATCCATAAAAGTAATGACCCATGACAATTGTCAATGATTTATTTTGAACAGTTTTAATCTAAATACATGTATAGTTATTTTATCCTAACCTCGATTCTATTTAATATGATTTCCCTCATTTTTCCTATTTATTCAGTCAGGGGTAGCAAGTATTGCACTCTCACCCAGTGCGTTGTCAGAACATCATGAAATTAAAACAATGTAAGCAAGCTGTTCAGTTGAATAGGCACCGGACGTGTTTACACGTATAGTCCATCTTCTTTGCACACAGTTGTATAAATACACCAATAGTATTGGGGACACGGCGTGATGGTTTTGATGGTGTGGTGGTTAGTTTGTTAAAAACACTTTTTTTTAATGAAAGTGAACTTTGAACAAGAGTCCCAACCGCTCTCAACCTGGAGGCGGTGAGAGCAGTCGAGACTATAACATATTCAATTATTGGGGTAGGCTGTGAGGCTGAAGTTAGTGGGAGGATAAGGAGATCGGAAGAGAAAGGTGGAGAAGTAAGGTGATAGTAACTACCACTTTAAAACGTATCGCAAATAGAATATACGGTAATTTTATAAATAAATTACGAAATGACACAAATATTCAAATACAATTATGTTGCGCCTTTCGGATTCGTAGCCAAGGGTCGTGATCACTCAGCCACGAAGGAAGTCAATATGGTGGATATTTTTGTGGCTTCATTTCTTAAATATCTAATCCTTCCTTTCTTAATTATAATGAATTATTTTTGGCGTATTATGCCGGGTTTCGCTACCTTCTTATTTATCCAACGTTTCGGAAAGCATTATTACAGTGGCTAAAGAAGAACGTAACACAACTCGGCATAATACTAAAAAAATAAATCAATATAATTCTTTTGGCCGTGAAAATCTCAAATCCTTTTCTTAATCTTGATCATGACGCTTTTATCAACCTAGTATTATTTTCAGACAGAAGAGATGTGGTGCGGTCCATCATTTCTACTTAACTTGAAAATCATCATAAAAGAGGGTTCGACAGTGAGGTTAGGAAGACAAATAAAATCTACATATTTATAAAATTACATTTAAAAAAAATACAATTAATAAAATTGTGGTACAATTCAAATTAAGAAGTATGGTATTAAAACTTTTATTTACACATGAAAGATTGTCGTCAGCGACATCTGCAAAGGATTTTGGGTAATAAATTCATTTTTCGATCTCAGGTGGGTAATCAGGTTTTTTACTTTTCTTCATAGATGGCGTTGAAATATTTGCATCTTCCTCAGGTTTGGCCTTGATATGATGTTTCGCCTTTCGTTAACAGATGGTACTGTGCTGTAGGTATTCAAGTTTGTGTTTGTTAGTTGATTGACAGAAAATTTAAGACTATTTATCTCGGAAGTTAACAAATCTGTCTTTAATCGCACAAGTTTTATAATGGTCGGGTTCATCTTCTAGTTTTTGAACATCGCTTTTGCTGATTATTAATTCTATAAGAATTGCAGTGGCGCCAATATAATCTAATGTAACCGGCGGTAGTTTGTTTATGTTTAAAGCCGCAAATTTCGGCATATTGTTTCTTAAAGAATTTTAATTATTATTATTATATCAGTTCGTGTTTTTTTACCTTTTGCCGACTCTCCTGGCAAAGTTTTTTTACCGGTACGCATTTCCAATGAACACTTTTAGAGGACTCAATGTCATTTTCAGTGAATGTTTATCTTTCTTTACAGATGTGCGGTTTTCGGGAAGAAGGGAGCCGCCGCCCAAATGGCTACCGAGGAATTCACACAGGCCAAACCATTGTGGCCATTGAACCCACTTATTATTCAGAAGATGATTTCCAAATTGAAATTATGGAACTTCTGGCACAGATAAGACAGAGCCTGAACCCATTGGAAAATGATGACATTCAAACAGACGGCAAAATTGAAACAGACAATGAGGAAATGGAGGAAAGAGAGGCATATGACATGGAAGACTACACAACGGAAGGATCATCTGATGAAGAAGTCAATGGAGAGGATGAACAGTCTTCAGCATTAGAACTTGAAATAGAGGTGGTAGAGGAGATATTCCACCCTGATGATGTTGCAGAACTTGGAGCTGAGGTTGAAGTGGAGACAATATTATACCCTGATGAAGATGCAGAACAATTCTCCGATGAAGCAGATGATCCAGTCAGAAAGACAGTCAAGCGAAAAAGAGTTGACAATCTCTTTCATTACAACAAGAAACCCAGATTGGGAGATTAGCCCATACAAATAAGTCTAATCAAAAAAAATGAAAATTATATTTTCTAAAACAGACCATTTCCAATACAAATTTAATTTAAAAATAAACATATTATAATGGGTGATGTATGTCCTTACATTATTTTTGGTACCACGTACAAAAACTATTATTAAAAGTTTGCAATTATGCTGTATGTAACATAAATATAATAAGAGTTTGCTGAGCTTGTCTTTACCTTTATATCTGGTAGCTTTTCATTTACTCAACTTAGTACCATTATTTTTATTTCGTCAGTATAATATATTTTTGGTCAAAAGCTACTTTATGTATAAGATAGGTGTTTATTATTGTTGAATTAAACTTAAATGTAATTAATACTTTTATACGTTACCAGGAATCCATAACAGTAATTATTTTTTAAGATTTTAATGTAAATTAATAAATTATTCGTTTTCCTTTCTAAGGTTATAATAACGTCACGTTAAATACGCTTAAAAACGATAAAACACATCTACCCATATATTATTAGATCAGCTATCAATTGAAGAAAAATTTTAATAAATTCATTGATATAAATATCATGCGCACAATACAACGCTTTACATAGTGAACTAAAGCTTATTATACAAATTAACGTACACTTTTCTTATATAATGTAATAAATTATATATTTAATGCAAATGTGATAATTTGTTGTAAAATATTTCAAATTATTTATAATGAGAATTTTGTGGGTTAGGAAATTGTATATACCGTTTTGGAATTGTATAAGTTTAAAAAAAATAATGTAATCATAAATTGTAAATTATAAACTCTTCAACAATACTAAATATTAGAAATTAATTTAAACATGAAGCAAATTTACAACAGACTTTCCAAAATCTTAACGGTAATTTCATTACATAATGTAGGTTATTTATTAATATTGTAGTATCTATTAGAAATTAATTAAAACATGAAGCAAATTTACATCGGAGTATAAATTTATAAAATTATCAAAATTTTGTACGGTAAATGAGAAAAACATTACAAATATAAGAAATCAACAAAAAAAGAGAATAGAAAAATCAAGATGAATAGCAATAACCAACTTTGTGGAAATGATAATAATATTATGAGATTTAACACTGCTCCATACAGCAGAGACTGTCACAGCTTCCTCTTCACTATCTATTTGTTTGTTCGATGGAATGTCTGCCACGGATTTCCTGGGTCGTTTAATCATTTGATTTATTATTGCCGACTATCCATTAAACATTATCACACTATCCTGTTGACCTCAGAATATTTTGGTACTTCCATGACAGGTGCATCATCTTTCGCGTTTGAATCTTCTTCGTTTTGATTTACGGTCTCAATAACTGGGTTTAGGTTGAGATAGTATGCAGGTTTAACACTGTTCCCTTCTGGGGAGGCTCTCAACGTTTCATTTTTGTTGCCAGACTGTTTGGTGAAAGGACTTCATTAGCTTCGTTGTGTTCTTAGTCCATTGTTGCAGGCATTTAGGCCCACTCCTCTTTTCCATATTTACAATCGATGTTTCAGAAAAAACTCTGCATTCTAGGTTTCTTCTCTTTGCTGATGACTCAAAACTTTTCTTAGAAATACTAACTTTAGATGACTGCAATCAACTCCAGTCAGACATTGGTAGAATTGTCGAATGGAATAAAATAAATCGGATTGAGTTTAATGTTTCTAAATGTTTAATTTTGTCATTCACTAGGGCGAGTCATACCTGGTACTACCGGTATACAATGGACGCCCGAAGTTTAAAATGTGTCTCGACAATGAAGAATCTTAGAATCATGTTTGATAGAAGGCTGACATTTCATGCTCATATTGAGACGGCATGAAGCACTTCACTGAGATTTAATTCCTTAGTAAGGAGTAGACTTGAAGGTGGGTCGGTGATTTGGAGTCCACACCAGGTAAAGTATTCTCTCATGTTAGAGAGAAGTCAGAAGAAATTCTTGAGATTTCTCTAAATGAGAGAGAATAAAATTATATGTTAATATAATGTTTTTTTAGTATAATACAAATTAAGAAGCACGACAACTAATGACTGACCAATTTGAAATTCCCAATTAGTTTTATTATTAATGTCAACCCTAACGACTCTTTCTTGGAAAATCAATAGATTTTTTTTGTTCCCTATTAGTTACGGTTACATTAAATCCGTTTACGTTGAGAATAAATGAGTCACTTTTAAGCATTAAAATTATTGTTTTGTAGTAATTAGGCAAGAAAATGATAATAATGTGTTTTTAATGACCTCCTAATGCAAGGTGCTAAATAATATTAATGACCTCCTAGTTTAAGGTGCTAAATAATATTAATGACCTTGGATGATGATCTGGCGTATAAATAACACAGACCATCAGGGAATATTTTGTTTCCCTATGAAAAAAAATTGATTGATCAATGAATTCACTCTGCAGGGAGAAAACAACTTAAGCCAGCCACCAAAATACATATGAACAGAAAAGACCCACCAGAAAATCCCACTTGCAATATGTTTTGCTTCTTGATCTTCAGCACAAAATATATTTGAATTCGCACTAAGAGATTATAATGTCACCAGCCCTCAAGAGAGTAGAATTATTAATGAAATGAATCAGCACATTGCAATTCCACACGTATGTCACATTATTTGTGACATTTTACTGTCAAAAAATATTTCAAACAGTTTAGTCTTCAATAAACCTCTTTTGACAAATGATACAAACTGGATGAATCCAATTGATCAATGCAAAAAGGTATCGGTAATCAGTTATCACACCTGCAGAGCAAAATCCATCCAAAATTGACCAGAGATGTCTCTTTTGTCCATTATATATATTAAAAGTTAATTAATTCATTTATTTTTAAATTATAAAAATTAATTCCCACTAATTTTAAATTAAATTTTAAATCGACTGCTTCTCCAGACCTCCTAGTGCAAGGTGCTAAATAATATTAATGACCTCCTAGTGCAAGGTGCTAAATAATATTAATGACTTCCTAGTGCAAGGTGCTAAATAATATTAATGACCACCTAGTGCAAGGTGCTAAATAATATTAGAGGAGGAATAATACTCGTATTTTCAAATTACTTTTGTTGCAAATTCTGCAATGGAATTGAAAATGTATAACATAGTTATATTCTATTTTATTACTTAAGTATAATGACAGCCTCCGTGGATGAGTAGTTACTATCCATGGATACGAATGCGATTCAAATCCCGACGTTCCCAAGTGCAATTTATTTCGTGTCGCCATGACCACCATTCAGTGTAGAATCTAAACTTTGCTTTAAATGGATTTAGCTGTGGTCGGTGGCTAAATCTCAATAGCCAGGTACTTCCTCTTCTCCATTTCATTCCCCTCCTCAGAACATACCCCAACTGGGGATGCCATAGTCTCACTGGCTCCAGACGGACAACCCTCATTCACGAAGGTCGTCAAATTTGATTTACTTGATCGAGTAATATTTATATATTCGTTTAATCTGCCTCTCCGACTTATTTTACTATTATTAATCTCCCTTCAATTACTGTAAAAAGTGACTGCGATATAACTTTATTACCGAGTTTGGAACGCTTCGCATAAGAAAAATTGATTAAATCAAATATGTATTAAACATAAGTGTTAAGAATGTATACCTAACCAGATAAGTCATTCAGAGCTATTTCAGAGAAAACCTCATGCTACAGTTTGCACATTAGATTATTCAAAACATTGAGAATATTAAACAATTGATTTTTATTACAAAGTCATTAGCCGATACGAAAATTTTGAATTCTAGAAAAAATCCGAAATAAAAAACAATATTGCATGACTCATTTGACAATTAGCTAATTTGCTACGGCAGATGTAATAAATATGATTTAAAAAACGGACTTAAATGGTATAATGGATCAAAGGTGAAAATAAATCAGAATGTTAGATGCGACAGTGAATGGTGGAAGAAATCGAGGAGTATGTAAAACATGACTCCATCGACCAGCTTTATTATTATATATATATATTAGCATTGAATGAGAACATTTTTTCGAGCGCGCCAATACTTCGAGGTCATTTGTATAGATTGAGGTCAGCCTCAATGTATCTGACCCGAAAGTAACATTTTATCGTTATAACATAATATATGAAAGGCGTCGAATGAAGCCAATTTGAAAAATATACAGAAGGGATACATTGGGCCACATTTTACAAAAATATCTAACAGATGTCACTATCATCTCGTTTTAAGATTTTGGAATATTCGATTGGAATAATATCTTTGTTTTGAACCCATTTACCTACTCTATCTTTATTATTCTTTTTCGTTTACTTATGTCGCGATGTCGGAGAAAGTCGCAATTTTTATTTAATTGTGTGAGTTTTTCTCATCAGATAATATTTAATAAACTGACAGTTAAAAACCCGCTTTGCGTATTTTTGCTACTAGACCCTCTGGGAGGCTTTTGGTTCTGCTTCGCCCAGTTTAAGTGTTGGTGACCATTTTTAAAGCTTCGCACTTTTTTCAAAACTAACAATTAAGACCGCTAATATTATATTTATATTTATATTGTATTATATTTATATTAAAAAATATTATATTACATTAAAAACGCAAAAATTGTTATTTTAAAAATACTTATAATTCTTTCAACTTTTCGGGGGGTTAACTATCGAGGGATTAACTGTCGGGGGATCAACTATCGAGTGTCAACTGTTGAGGTATCTACTGTCGAGGTATCTACTGTCGAGGGAACAACTGTGGAGGGTCAACTGTTGAGCAATAAACTATGAAGGGATCATCTGTCAGGGGTCAACTGTAAGCGATCAACTATTGAGTGATCAACTGCATGGATCAACTATCGAGGTATTAATTCTCGAGGGATCAATGGTCGGGGTCAACTGTTAACGATCAACTATCGAGGAATCAACTGTCGGGGGTCAACTTTTGGCGAACAACTATCAAGGGATCAACTATCGGGGGTTAACTATCAAGGGATCATCTGTAAAGGTTCAACTATCGAGGGATCAACTATTGAAGGGTCAACTGGCGATCGACTATCGAGGGTACAAATGTCGGGGGTCAACTGTTACCCATCAACTATCGAGAGATAAAATGTCAGATATCAACTATCGAGGGATCAACTGTCGAGTGATAAACTATCGAGGGTCAACTGTTAAGCGATCAACTATCGGGGGACCAACTATCGGGGGATAAACTGTCTGTTCACCGCCTATTATTATGCGACAGATCTTCCATATTTTGAAACGGATCTTCGGTCCTTGTCGCGCTAGATTGGACTCTCGAGCCAGTTATCTATGTGTGCGTGCATGTGTAGAACTTCCAATTTCTCCCCGACACGACTTGGACAAGTCCGTTCATGAAGGTTGCCTCTTTTTGTTACGGGAGCGGTTCGTGCAGTTTTTAGCACACAAAAAATAATACGGTATTGCAGATATTTTGCTCAAGTGATTTGCGAATGAATATTACTTATTTCTTTGCTGTTATTTATTTATTTCAAAAATGAATTAGGTACACATTCATAATAAAATAACGAAGTCTACATTAATAAAAAATTGTTTTGCACTTACTATACCTACCAAAATATGTAGGTAGGTAGGTACATTTATACTGCCTAATCCTGAGGTCGCAGGTTCAAACCCCGGCGTTCGCAAGTATTTTTTTGTTCTTTTTCAATCTTCGTAAATTCACTTTGTGGGCTCATTTAAAAAAAATAAAACAAATCATTTTGTAAAACACCACTTATTTAAGAAAAATCAAGATTTTTCAAAAACAATGGTTTAACAAGAGTCCCAACCGCCTCTAGCCATTAAAACTGACATAACCGATTTGGGTATGTTGTGAGTTTTGTTTTAACTAACTAACTACTTGACTGGCCATCGCGCCGTTTCCGTAGGCAGAGAGGACGGGCCGCCAAACAACACTCCTTGCCTCATTCACATTCATTCATCTTCTCATACATACTCATTACAGCGCCCTTGAGATGATTTTTCACAAAAACGGCGCTATACAAGTCATCCAAACATTATTATTATTTATACTCTTCTATTATTCTGACTCTTGACATGGCCCCACTCAAGTATCTGATTCACTTGATCGTGCCATGTATTCCTCGGGCGTCCTCGACTTCTGCTACCATTCACATTTGCGTCATATATTCTCTTTACACTCCTTTCTTCATTCATACGCTCTACAAGTCAAAACCATAATACAAGTTATTTTTTTTACATTTTTCCAAGAGGCCCCGAGGGAAAAAAAATCCCTCAGCGCCTATTTTATCTTTGAAGATGCTGTATTAAAGGTCTTATTATGGAAATGAAGGAAAGAAAGTAATGGGAAGGAAAATGGTATGAGGAGTGGGTATTAGAACTCTGGGGGTCAATGTGTCCAGGAGTGACGGACGTATGAATCCAACCTTCCCACTGCGGTGAAAGGAGATTGGTCAAGAGCGTTCAGCTGGAGAGGTCAAAAGGTCTCACTAAACCGCAACCAGTATCTCCCGATCTGGCCCGCCACGCAGTAGGTGGGCAAACGCATTCGCCGCCAAGACAAAATAGATAAACCTCTTCCCATGAACCCAGCCACCCCTGCTAAGTAAGTCACCAAACGTAGCGTACCACTCGGAACGAACTATGGCAGGGGTGTTGATTATCCAATAAATGGTTCTCGGGGCGGCGGTACCGATGCCGGTCTCAAAAGTCGCAACTGCTACCAACCATCTGAAGCCAGTGAGACTATGGCACCTTGAATTCTGGTATGTTGTGAGGTGCACATATAGGGGAGTAAGATAGGGAAGAACCTATCTATTCAGATTTGGTCACTAAAAACGGCTTAAGTCATTTCAATTTGGCTGGTGGGTTTAGGTACCGCCATCGCGGGAACCATTTATTTTATAACGAACACCTCTACCAAAGGTCACTTCAAGTGGTTCACTACGTTTTGTGACTTAGCAGGGGTGCCCGGGTTCATGAAGTGAGGTTTGTCCGGGTCTTGGCGGCAGGTGCATTTGCAATTCCAGTATTTCAAACATAAATGCACGTAACTGGGTTAAAAATATATCTAGTTTAGTTAAAAAGAAGCATGACAACCTTTAAAAAAATTGTATATTTACAAAAGTACTTAATAAGTTAATAATTAATAACATAATCATCCTTTAGGAGTTTTCCGCAAAAGTGGCGTTACAAAAATAGTCACTTTAACGATACTATTCACAAGAAATGTAGGAGAACGGAAAAAGAAAAAAAATACACTAGCAGATTTCGTAGCGAAACTACGAAAGCGAATGTTTGGAACTTTCTAAATGGAAATATGAGAACGCAAAAAACTGTCAAATAATATTGTGATCACGTGAAGCTAGTTGGGCGAACACGCAAGATGAGCGTGTGGCGTGTGCCGCGATTTCGCAGTTTCTAAGGGCTGTCGTTAATTTAAAAAATACATTTGAAAAAATTTATTTACTTACGTAATAGCAAATTCAAGGTTTTTTTACAGTTTGTAAATTAAAGTACAAACAGTGGAATCTAATACGAAGAAACAACGGTAATTTTTGGAGATCGTCGGCATCGGTTAATACGCACTTCTTTTTGAAAAAATCTTTTGTTTCACTAAATGTAATTAAGGTAGATCAAAGGATTAAAAAAAAGCGTATTAATCGATGCCAGCGATCTCCGAAATTTACCGAAAAAAATATAGCTGTCGTCTCAATGTCAAACTAGTATTTTTATTATTCTCTAGATTTTATGGCCGGGTTAAATTTTCCCTAATGGAAAACTAAACCCTGCCATACACTTTTCCACAAATAACAATCTAGTCAATCCACAATATGCAAGTGCATTATATGAGCATAACAAATTCAAGACAATACAAGAACAACACGTCAACTCACCAGAGCTCAAATGGGAAAATAATTCACCGACTGCAGATATTTTCATATCAGAGGGTTCGTCTCGATAGAACTCCTAACAGGGCCTATAAATCCTACTGATCCCTCAGTATAAATATTTAAAAAATCTTTCGTAATCCTACATGTATTTAAAATGACTGTCTTTTGCATTTTGACATATAAATTTTTTGGCAGATCTAATACGCCTAAATTTTTTATGAGACAGCTAGGTATAATATATTATTATTAGTATATTATAGTAAAGATATTCTTTTATGTAGATACACTGTATACTTATGATTTCGTGAATCATAATTTATGTTAAAGTTTTAAAGCCAAAAACATTAACAGCAAAGTAATTAACAATCAACTAAATCTAAATATAGTCCTATACTTAGGTTGTTCCCCATTGACAAAGAACATTCACTTCGCAATCCTCAGTGTAACCTTCCTTCAATTACTTGGGCGCAGTCAAAAGCTCTAGCTGTATTGATAACTAACTAACCATCACGCCGTTTCCCCGCAGGGGTAGGCAGAGAGGACGGACCGCCAAACAACTCGGTCTTGGCACACACTCCTTGCCTCATTCACATGCATACATCGTCTCATACATACTATCTAGCCATCACGCCGTTTCCCCGCAGGGGTAGGCAGAGAGGACGGACCGCCAAACAACTCGGTCTTGGCACACACTCCTTGCCTCATTCACATGCATACATCGTCTCATACATACTAACTAGCCATCACGCCGTTTCCCCGCAGGGGTAGGCAGAGAGGACGGACCGCCAAACAACTCGGTCTTGGCACACACTCCTTGCCTCATTCACATGCATACATCGTCTCATACATACTAACTAGCCATCACGCCGTTTCCCCGCAGGGGTAGGCAGAGAGGACGGACCGCCAAACAACTCGGTCTTGGCACACACTCCTTGCCTCATTCACATTCATACAACGTCTCACACATACTCTTCTATTGTTCTGACTCTTGACATGGCCCGACTCAAGTATCTGATTCACTTGGTCGTGCCATGTCTTCCTCGGGCGTCCCCGACTTCTGCTACCATTCACATTTGCATAATAAATTATATATACGAATTGTTTATAATTCGTAATTTCATCTCTAGATTTAAAAAAACACAGCCCTGAATTTTGAATGTAATTTGATACTCGCTTTTAAATAATAAAAAAACTGCTCGGTTTCCGGTCTAACGGTTTGTTACATATTTTCTAAGATTGTTAAACTTTTGTGAGATTTCTATTGACTATTGATACAATACGAGGGTCATTATTTTTTTTAAATCCGGTAGGTACCTACCAATGGTACTATGTTACAAACGTAGCGAACCACTTGGTACGAACTATGGCAAGGATGTTAATTAATTAATCATTGGTTCCAGTGGTGGCGGTGCCCATGCCGTCTCCCAATTTGAAGGAGATGGGGAAGAGTTACATAAGGAAGAACTTGGCTATTCAGATCTGGTAACCAAAAACGTTTAAAGTCATTTCAATTTGTCTGGCGGGTTTGGGTAGCGCCGTCCCGAGAACCATTTATTAACGAACACCTCTGCTAAAAGTCACCCCAAAGGCCAGGTTCACGCTTCGACACAACCCATTGGCCTCCGAATTGTTAGTCTAAAAAATTTTCCTTCACATCCGAATTATTTTTGTACAAAAGTTTTAAATCTGAAGTGGTGTACTAAATCTATATATAAATATAACTTTTAAACTACGCGTTTAAACGTAATATAAAAAAAATACTTTTATATTAAGTATATTACTTATTGTTATTATTATTCTCTTAATATTATCTATTCATTGTCCTTATTATTATCTACTTAACTTACGTATTATAATAAGTACTTAACTACATAATTATTTATTATTATTATTTAATCATAATCTACTTAATTTACTCTCCATTACAAAATTGTTATTTATTATTTATTTACTGTTCCTCTGTTATTATTTACCTAAACTTGGTTAACTATACTATAAATGTACTGCTCAACTGAAATTCGATTTTGTGTTTATATATATTTTTTTAATTCCATTATTGTAAAGCTGCACATCTCGATACAGGAATGCCCTGGTGAGATGTGCAGCTCATATCTGTTATGTAATTAATTAGTTGCAACCACTGAGAGCAGGCAGACCGACATTAATCGCATTAGGGGACTACTCTACAAACGATAAAATAGAATCTAACCGTATTCATGATCGTTATGAAAAAGACCGTGACCTCCTAGACTAAAAGAGTCTTACATATTTTCATTAAGATGAAGGTGAAAAATTTATACATATTTTTTAATTAGGAATGTTTTTATTTGACCCATGAAACGAAACTATTTGGGAAACGCTTCAAGAAACTATGCCTAACTTAGTAAAATTAACCACCAATTTAAGAAAACGTGTAGAAAGGGATAGAACAATTGCTTGAAATAACTGTCGGACGGATGATGCTTTTTGAAGTTGTTCCTTCAGCATCCCAAAAACTTGTTTTTATCGATTTATGTTGTATCTAAAAATGGCTTCAAAAAATACAATGTTAAAAATGCTTTGTTTCTTTCATATGTATTGTAACTCGCTACAATTTATCTGTGATGGTAACGTCATGCGATAACGGGATCTATAGAAAGCTACTGTAGAGTACATTATCGCATGGCGTTACCGCCCACAGTGGGGCTCTTGTGATTTTAAAGAGTCAAGTTGGTAATTTGATATTATGAAGTTTTCGTCCGGATGCATAGGTACGTTATGGTAGATACTATTTTGTTGATCCATATGTTTCTGACAAACTTGACGGCTTGCATGCGCATTTCGCGCGCGTTGTCGTATTATTTAGATCCTGTTAGTAGGTACATCCATATTCTATGAAAATGACTTAATACTTAAGAGGGTAGCAGAGATAACGATTTTGTCGAAATTTACTAAAATAGTTAAATAATTGGTCAACTGTGTCGCCCTCATCGTATTTTGTAGACAATTCCGCCAAAACGTTACTGAACAAGTGGTTTGATGCTAATATCCGGGCATAAACACCCGAGGTCTCCCGATCGACAACAACGAACATTCCCGATGACAAATTAAAAATAGCGTGTTTTATCTTAGCCGTTTATGTGGTAGCTGGCTTTCAATTTTTCCCTACAATGTGGGAATTTTCCCTTGAGATTCCCTAATGTGTTGATAAACATTATATGAACGGCTTTTTAAAAACTGGCGGATATCCACGATTAAAATAATTTGATTTTATAAGTAAACTATGAGCTTTTTACTGGGTTTAACCACTACTATTTATGCTTATTTTAGTTTCAAAATACATAAATGTCGAAAGAGATCTCAAAGTTTTATGTAAATCTGCATCTTCTCCATATGAAATAATTATTAGAGAGGTATTGATTTAATTAACATGTAAACTAAAATTCCCTATAAAATTGTAAGAATTTAGGAAAAAATATTTTTTCCCCAAATACTGGAAATATTTCAATTCAATGAGCACACTCCCCAACGGCCGGCTCTTCCGACTTGCGACTGATGAGGGCTGTCACAACATTGAAATATAAAACACCGTTGAGAATACTTTTATTTATTTAAAAGTTTAGGTTTTTACAGTGAGTAGGCTGTCATAACATTGAAATATAAAACACAGTTGAGAATACATTTATTTAATTAAAAGTTTTGGTTTTGACAGTGAGTAGGCATATAAAAAACAGTTTTTATAATTTTTTTTATGCTTCCGATTTTGTTGTCCGGGTTAAATCTTCCCCATAATCTTCCCCCCCGCCCTTGAGGTGTTTTTGCACAAAAACGGCGCTATACAAGTCATCCAAGTATTATTATCATTATTTATTATAGGAAAAACTAAACCCTTCCACTCACTTTTCCACAAATGATCAGCTAGTCAATCAACACTATGCAAGTGCATTATATAAGTAAAATAAATACAAAACAATCAAGAACAACAACACGTCAACTCACCAGAGATCAAATGGGAAAAAAAATCACCGACTCCAGATATTTTCATATCAGAGGGTTCGGCTCGGTAAAACTTCTAACAGGGCCTATAAATCCTACTGATCCCTCAACATAAATATTTAAAAAATCTTTCGTTATCCTACATGTATTCAAAATGACCGACTTTTGCATCTTTATATATAAATTTTTTGATAGATCTAATACGCCTAAATTTTTAATGAGAGAGCTAGGTATGATGCCAGTAGCCAAAATAACGAATGGTAATATTTTTATAGTCTGAGAATGCCAAATTCTTTTTATTTCGTTTCCTAAATCTGTGTATTTTCTTATTTTTTCATTAACACATTTTTGAATGTTACAGGAATTTGGAATAGCGACATCAATGATATAAGTTATTTTTATAATATTTTCATGTAAAACTATACCGGGTCTATTATGACTAATCGTTCGGTCTGTTAGTATAGTTTTATCATAATATATTTTATAAAATTCAATAATATTTTATTATTATTGTTATGCATTTTTATTAATATTATTATTGTTTTTTGTATTTCTTTGGCATTCACTATGTAACAATTTCTAGACATTTTTTGTAATAGCTAGTTAATGACACGGACGTGTCGAAACCGGTCGCTAATTTAATAAAATTTATACGTAACAAATGTACATTGTGAATAATCAAACTCGTTAAAAACAAAAAATGACTATTATAGTTTCCTATGAAATATTGATATTTTCATATAAACACTAATGATTCCACTTTTACGTTAAAACTTTTTAGGCTTATAAATAAATACACATTTAAGATTCTTCCAAAATTTGGTATGGTAACAATCACTTTAAAAATATACTAGAATAATGTCTTTCCCTTCTTGGAATAAGTGGATATTGATATTTTTATTGTAAGTAAGGTTCTCGACTTCGATTGCAGAGGTTGCGGGTTCAAATCCCGGCATGTGCGAATAATTTTTTTTTGGGAAATCAAATAATTGAGGTCAGGTTTGTGTTGTTTGCTTTATCTGGTGTTTCTGATGGGGGAAAATTAATTTAAGGGATATTTACAGATTGGAATATTCCAAATAATAGAACTTTTGTGCTATTTTTTTGCCTAGATCGTGATAGTGAAAAAGTTTGGCAGTAAAATGATTTACGAATTTTTTACAATATTTATGTATTTTTATATATGTATTTTTATAACGTCCCGATAAACCATTTTTTGGCAGATTGACTAACGGGTTCAAACAGTTATATATAATCTTTTACAAAAAAAAAATATATATATGTACATATATTATATTATATAATTATATTTTATTTTCATTTGTTCAATTCACGAAGAGCTATAATAGCCAAATTAAATAATCAAATTATTATTATAATTAAACACCTATTTGCACAGCCCTATAACACTAGGCACATGAAATACGATACGTCTGCCCGTCTATACTGCTGGAAGCAATTATAATACTGCTGTCTCGTTCGTACATATCCACAGCGGGCGCAAGCAAATGAGATGAGTTGACAATAATTAAGACCTGCTACATATTGTTCAGTTGGAAGGTAATATATAACAAGGTACAATCATCTCAACAACGTTCGCCTCAACGCTATTCAAATTCTTGTTCACCTTTGACACGCTCCCTTCAAATTACATGAACAAAGTCTACGTTTTGATTTTATGTCTACAATATATACGTATATCGAAAATAAACTATTACCCTTACGTTTTTTAACACTACTTTACAGAAGAGAGCGTCGCGAACGACCGCTTGTGGCGAACGATCTTCGCGTTATGATTGAATATGTAAAATGCAATCATTTATATGTGTTTAGAGTTTAAATGAATATAGAATATCACCAATTAAATCTTTAAATTAATTTAATTTATTTATCAATTAAGATAGTATAAATACTGTTTAATTATACGGTTTTTTTTTTTTTTTTCAAATTGCTGTTTTTTAATACATAAAATTGACTTCAAAGTAAGTGTATTTACATAGTTTTTCAAAATAATATCACAGTTACTTAGCTATTATATAAAAATATAGAAGTTGGGTCCTATAGGTTGAGATATTTTCTATCAAAAAATATTTTTTATATATTTTTGTCATGTTGTATGTAGTAGCAGATGAAAGTAATCTTGAGGTCGATTGGCGATTTATTGAAAACTACTATTTTATAAACAGCTGTAAAGTAAGAAAAATATTTTTTTAGATTATTTATTTTTAACAGGTTGTATATAACATACATGTATCTAAAAAACATACACGATAAATATTTTTTTGAATATGCTGTTACGGACACAAGTGACTTCGAAAATACGAAAAAAACCGCAAAAATAGAAAAAGCCCTCTTGGACTGTTAAAGAGGATAGACTGCCTCACGAGTATTTGTATTGAAATGGAATTTACGCAAACGTCAAATCCATGCAAAATCTTTTGAACTTGATTAAACAAAAATCTAACTTTAATTCATCATTTACTACATTTCGTGACTTAGCAGGGGTGCCCGGGTTCACGGGGTGAGATTTGTCGAGGTCATTTTATAAGAGAAATTTATAACTTTGATTAAATCATTTTTTTTATTTATTTATTGTTTGAAACATTTACAGAGTGTTAACAATTATTACATTTATATTATTTCGGTGGAAATGTGCACAGATATTAACACCCCAATTAAAAATGTTCACAGCATGCGTAAACAAGGTTTAGTTGATATTAGGCGGAGATGCTAGTAGTGAAAGAAAAAAGTACAAATATAATAATAATTAAAAAGAAATATAAAACATGAATATTAAGTATGAAATATAAAATATAGTAAATGTACAGAGAAAAGATAAGAAAGAAAAGTAAAGAAAATAATAAAGCAATTATATCTCTTAACTGTTCTCCATAACATATCATGGTAGAAGATGGTTGATTTATTTTTTAAAATATGCGAGACTGTTTGCGAATATATCTATAAGGTCGCATTCAACTGTATTGTACAGACGACACATTCTAGATAGTGGATTGAAATATGCAATATTGTTATTAAATATTTCAATATGGAATATATTTTGGCTCCTTAAATTATGTCTATTAGGGACTTTAATATGAATATTGCTCAGACAATTAGTGGTAAGAAGTTTATCATGAATAATTTTATATAAACATATTAAGTCTGCAAATTGTCTTCATTTTTCCAATGTCGTAAATTTGAAGTTTAGTAGACGTTCTTCATAAGATTTGAGTGAGGCATTTAATCCAAGTTTATATGATAACAGTCTTAGGATTTTTTTTTGCACAGATTCAATAGTTTTAGAATATTTTATATAATGTGGGTTCCAGATAACACTCCCATATTCCAATTTGCTTCTGACCAACGAGTTGTATAATGTTATAATGGGTTGGGGGTATTAAAATGGTTTCGATATTCTATGAATGAATCCAATCATTTTTATTGATTTACTTATAATATCATTTATGTGTACATCAAACATAAACTTTGAATCAAGAGTGATTCCTAGATCTCTTATAGTGGTGACTGCATTTAATCGTACATTATTAATGGAATATGCAAAATCCTTTCGTTTTCTGTTACGAGTAAAAGTAATAATGTAACATTTTTCAATATTTAAAAACATATCGTTTTGAATGCACCAGCTATTTAGTGTGCAAAGGTCTTCTTGAAGCTTAACATGATCAGAATCAGTGGAAATTTTGCGGTAAATCTTGAGATCATCGGCAAATAGAACAAATTTATTTTAATGTATCTTTTACCATCTCACCCAACGTAAGTTTCTTGTAATGATTAAGTTGAAACATAGCGTAATATCCATAATCTGTGCCTATTAAAATTGCGGCGATTAGATTGGTGAGAATTACATTTTTCAAATTTTAAATAATGATTGATGAAAATTTTGCTTTATTTTGTTTTTTATTAAACATGGCTAAAGTCATTTCAAGCACCGATTCCAACCAACGATGTTTTAGTATATGTTCGTTAATACACAGGAGCCATAATGTCTGTACCTCAGAGCCCTCGAGAATTATTATTATTATGTATACCGCCGCCCCGGGAACCATTTCAGGGCCCTGAGGGTTACGATTTTCCTCAGGGCCTCCTGTGTGGATATGATGTAAAAAAATACAAGAAATGAACATCAATCTCGCCAAACGTTGGCGGTGACCTATAGTTAAGTAGGGTTGTTGCTTATCTAATAAATGGTTCCCGGGGCGGCAGTAAACATACCCTCCTCCCAAATTGTAATAAACGTCTTCTTTCAAATGCAAAATATAATTTAAAACGTACCTAAATGACGGCCTCCGTTATCGAGGGGTAAGGCTCTCGACTAGCAATCCGAAGGTCGCGGGTTCAAATAAATTTTACTAAAACTAATTTGTACTATTTTACAATTAGTGTTTGGTGACCAGATCTGAATAGCCAGGTACTATTCCACCTTCCTCCTCGTCATCTCCTTCGAGGTCCACAATACCTTCATTCTCACAACAACCCCAATTGTGGATGCCATAGTCTCACTGGCTCCAGACGGGAGCAGTTTGGACTCTGTTGAGGTTATCACACTTTTTTTTTAAATGAAAACCGAAATATTGTCAAAATTACAATCAGATGCAAATTATCATATTTCCTACAAAAAGCTACAACTAGTTTCGAGAGAGCAATATTATTGTAACAATAGCAATATTATTATTATAGACAAATATTAGACATTAATACATCAATAAATAACATTCATTTTACATGACCACCCAATAAGAAGCTGATTTTTTTCACAGTTTGTGTAGAACCAAACACGTGCAGAGTTATACTAATACCAGCTAGAGGAGAGCGTAAAACACTTCAATCTTTTTTATTTAAACTTTGATAATTCCTTGATGCTCCATATTAATGTTCAATAAAAAATACAAATCATATCAAACCACACACCCAGACTAAGAAGCCGACACAAAAAAGGTTTATTTGGAAATTCTCTGTATGAAAACTAATTTCGTTAAGAAATAACACTGTATTAAAAATGTGATCAGACCTACACTTCGTTGTTAAGACAATGCTCCTGCGGTCTGTGGCCGATGTGACAACACCCTGATTAGAATACATTTATCCCATATTATAATTCTACTTTAATTGTTTTGTCTTTCATAATCAACGGCCATGGAATTCTACGTTTTGCCACCGCGTTCCCGGAAACTATTGATAACTTAACACAGCAAAATATTTCAGAACGATTTATTAACGATTTTAGAATGTACTTTATTAATTACTGTTTTTAAAATGTATCTGTTTCTTTAGACGAGTGCCTATAAACTACGTTTTATTACCTATCCACTGTAGCGATTTCTGCCATATTTTGACAATATTGTGGAATATCTATGTTTTACCTCTAGGTACATCATAAAGTGGGTACTTATGGAATCTAAAAATATGGGATAGTATCTACCTAGATTAAATCTAGGTAGATTCTTTAGTTTTAAACCGCAGTTAGTAGTTTATATTGTTTCTGTTTTAATGTTTTCGGGGGATAATTATACCGGTACAATTGACCCCGTAGTAGGTACAACTAAGCCCCAGTTGTTTTTTTAAAGTTTCTTTTATTACAGCTCCCAAGTCTTGCTCAAGTGTAAAACTTCTCAATGTACTTATTTGTTCGTTGTCCTCTCTTTCCTAATAAGAAGTTGCTATTTTAATTTAAATCAATATATATACACATTGTATGGGGGAAAGTTTTATCTCATTCATAAAAAAATAATTTCTTCTTCTCTTTTTATTGAGATTAAAGCAAACTATGATATTAACATAAATTTGTTATTTTATTACATTAAATAGTTACGGCTCGTGAATAAACTGATTTTATTGATGCCAGATAGTGTATTACGTTAAACATAATTGAAATTTGGAAGAGTAATTTTATCAACTAATTAACAAAACTGCTTTTCCTCGTCAAATTTATTTAAATTGGACAACTATGTGCCTAAATTCTATATTTTAATCAACATTCGGTTATTGCTGCAATGACTCCGATTTAGAATTTATATAAGATTTAAACAAAATAATATAAGAATTTGGTAGACAACTTATTGTCTGTCGTTGAATATGAGTATTTTTATCGTAAACCTATGGTTTTATCGCAAGACGTAGAACATGCTAATAGTCAAATTGGTTCAATTGGCCCCATATAATATTCATTGGGCCACTGTGAAAACAACTTCACATAAAATATAATCGAAAAAATTGATTAAATTTAATTGCATTTGTAACCACCTTGTAGCTGTTTTTTTAGTTCATGCATTATTTTATTTGAAGAATGCCGACTTCCCGTTATATTGTTTTATAATATTAAATATGAGATGATTCTTTTAAATAAGAGCATTTCATTTTATTTAGAGAACTTTAAAATATAACCATTTCCGGTAAGATGTGACAATCATAATATTAATAGTTGAAGTTGAGTAGAGTTATGCGATTATAAAGCTTAGGATTTTTTTTTAAATCCGAATAAAATGTGAATCGATAAAAGATGGGTTTGATTCGTTTGTTATAATATAGATCATTGTGTATGTCTTTATATTCAAATTCGCAAGTATGATTTTTTTATGTGACAACTATCACAAGAGCGCCCCTGTCTTTACACTTTAAATACAGAGAAACTATGTCGCCACCCAGTTGGGCAGCGTTATAAGGCGGGTTAAGGTAGGGGCTCTAGGGATGAATTTATTAATGCGGATCTGAAAGAGGCCCGGATTACATGGAGGAAAAAACACACACACGAGCGGACTTACGCAAAAACGAGTTGGAAAAACGACCCGTTCTCATAAAGACAACATCAACTTTATTGTGAACGTGTGTTCCGCTCGTGTCCGTCGAGTATCACGCACATGCACGGTGCACCGTGGATCAATGCTGCTAGCTCCTTATAACAGGCTCCAATAAAATACCTGTAGAATAGACACATCATACGCACATTGCGTCATACATGGTTTTACGCACATATGCCTCAGGGATCTCATTTCTACAGTATTCAGTCTACTTCCTTCCTTACTACCTTCTGCCAGTTCCATGCCTCATTTCCATATATTAGGGTAGGTACCAGCACTCCATTGTGGAGTTTCGCTTCTTTGGACAGTTTTTTGCTATCTCCAACCGCGTTCAATCATCCATTGATTACCCATTTTAATAATTACCCATTATAACCAAGAACCCGGCCACCCCTACTAAGTCACGCAAACGCATTCGCCGCCAAGACAAAATAGATAAACCTTTTCCCATGAACCCAGCGACCCCTGCTAAGTAAGTCACCAAACGTAGCGTACCACTCGGAACGAACTATGGCAGGGGTGTTGATTATCCAATAAATGGTTCTCGGGGCGGCGGTACCGATGCCGGTCTCAAAAGTCGCAACTGCTACCAACCATCTGAAGCCAGTGAGACTATGGCACCTTGAATTCTGGTATGTTGTGAGGTGCACATATAGGGGAGTAAGATAGGGAAGAACCTATCTATTCAGATTTGGTCACTAAAAACGGCTTAAGTCATTTCAATTTGGCTGGTGGGTTTAGGTACCGCCATCGCGGGAACCATTTATTTTATAACGAACACCTCTACCAAAGGTCACTTCAAGTGGTTCACTACGTTTTGTGACTTAGCAGGGGTGCCCGGGTTCATGAAGTGAGGTTTGTCCGGGTCTTGGCGGCAGGTGCATTTGCAATTCCAGTATTTCAAACATAAATGCACGTAACTGGGTTAAAAATATATCTAGTTTAGTTAAAAAGAAGCATGACAACCTTTAAAAAAATTGTATATTTACAAAAGTACTTAATAAGTTAATAATTAATAACATAATCATCCTTTAGGAGTTTTCCGCAAAAGTGGCGTTATAAAAATAGTCACTTTAACGATACTATTCGCAAGAAATGTAGGAGAACGGAAAAAGAAAAAAAATACACTAGCAGATTCCGTAGCGAAACTACGAAAGCGAATGTTTGGAACTTTCTAAATGGAAATATGAGAACGCAAAAAACTGTCAAATAATATTGTGATCACGTGAAGCTAGTTGGGCGAACACGCAAGATGAGCGTGTGGCGTGTGCCGCGATTTCGCAGTTTCTAAGGGCTGTCGTTAATTTAAAAAATACATTTGAAAAAATTTATTTACTTACGTAATAGCAAATTCAAGGTTTTTTTTACAGTTTGTAGATTATAGTACAAACAGTGGTATCTAATACGAAGAAAAAACGGTAATTTTTGGAGATCGTCGGCATCGGTTAATACGCACTTTTTTTTGAAAAAATCTTTTGATTCACATTAATTACAATAAAAGACAACTATTTGAATTGGGGGAAGTGGAAAATATTTAATTTTTATTTTAAATTTCGTAAAATTGAAATTAGCTTTCGTCTTGTGAGATTGCAGGCCATTTGCTCATTCGCTGTCACTTTGGTATATATCCTGATACACTTTTATGTATAACGACTTTCTTTTGTATCCCAAACCATGTTACACAAAGCTAGCGTAGCAGCTAAACCACTTGAAAACGATGATGTTTTTCTTGCCTTGACGCGAGCAGGCGGTATAAAGGGGGCACTATCCTTTTTCATCACAATCCATGTAACACAAATCTAGAGTAGCCGCTCAACCACTTGAAAACTGGGATGTATTTCTTTGTGTTTTTTTAAGTCTGCTATCCTTCACTTTAGCATCTCTCTGTATGGTATCAAGAATACCAACATATCAAAATGACACTAGACAATAATGTTTGGAAATGGACGGTGTCGTTTCACAGAACGAAAGCTGATTTTAATTTTACGTAATTGAAATTAGAAAGTATTTTCTATTTCCCACAATGCAAATAGTTGTCTTTAAATGTAATTAAGGTAGATCAAAGGATTAAAAAAAAGCGTATTAACCACAGACATAGGAATTAATAGACGAGAAGATAATGGCGAGGGGTAAAATCAACTGTTGAAGAACGAAGGGAGTAAGGCTGACTGTGATTCGTCAATAAATCAATCTGACAGTAAATAGGCATCTCGCATTATAATATCACCATTTACTTCTTAAAAGTAAAATCTGCGTTTGAATGAATAGACATTTTTACATGGGAGCGCAAATTACTCGCCACGTTATGAACTAATTTGCGAGTCCGAATTCGGCAAAGTAAGGCAGCTTCTATTTTCAGAGTCGCAGTTAGTTTCAGAGTATTTAGTCAAGACACTTTTACAAATGTCTCGTAATGTATTTACCCCAGTAAACAACGATGAGCACACTTGAGAATCGCTACATTGTGATGTGATAGTATATGTTTCTAAAACTGATCCATATAATACGGTGTGAATAAGCTTAAAATAAAGTAAAATAATGCTTACTTATGGAATGTGATACGACAATTGGGTTTATTCTCTTTTTCACATCTATTTTTACAAGTTTTCATATCAAAAGTCAACATTTTGCCGTGTTATTTCGTAAAATGAACCGATGATGCCTCGACCATAGTTCGCACAAGAATGATGACGTCACGTTTTCAAATTTCATTTGAGGCCATATGCGAGCCCAGCCGGCTCAATGGAACCGGTATGGGGAGTGGGGATAATACGCTTTCAATCACTTAGGGCAGGTCTACTAATATTCATATGTCTATGGTATTAACCGATGCCAGCGATCTTCAAAATTTACCGAAAAAAATATAGCTGTCGTCTCAATGTAAAACTAGTATTTTTATTATTCTCTAGATTTTATGGCCGGGTTAAATTTTCCCTAATGGAAAACTAAACCCTGCCACACACTTTTCCACAAATGACCATCTAGTCAATCCACAATATGCAAGTGCATTATATGAGCATAACAAATACAAGACAATACAAGACCAACACGTCAACTCACCAGAGATCAAATGGGAAAATAATTCACCGACTGCAGATATTTTCATATCAGAGGGTTCGTCTCGATAGAACTCCTAACAGGGCCTATAAATCCTACTGATCCCTCAATATAAATATTTAAAAAATCTTTCGTAATCCTACATGTATTTAAAATGACTGTCTTTTGCATTTTGATATATAAATTTTTTGGCAGATCTAATACGCCTAAATTTTTTATGAGACAGCTAGGTATAATATATTATTATTAGTATATTATAGTAAAGATATTCTTTTATGTAGATACACTGTATACTTATGATTTCGTGAATCATAATTTATGTTAAAGTTTTAAAGCCAAAAACATTAACTGCAAAGTAATTAACAATCAACTAAATCTAAATATAGTCCTATACTTAGGTTGTTCACCATTGACAAAGAACATTCACTTCGCAATCCTCAGTGTAACCTTCCTTCAATTACTTGGGCGCAGTCAAAAGCTCTAGCTGTATTGATAACTAACTAACTAACTAACTAACCATCACGCCGTTTCCCCGCAGGGGTAGGCAGAGAGGACGGACCGCCAAACAACTCGGTCTTGGCACACACTCCTTGCCTCATTCACATGCATACATCGTCTCATACATACTAACTAGCCATCACGCCGTTTCCCCGCAGGGGTAGGCAGAGAGGACGGAACGCCAAACAACTCGGTCTTGGCACACACTCCTTGCCTCATTCACATTCATACATCGTCTCATACATACTAACTAGCCATCACGCCGTTTCCCCGCAGGGGTATGCAGAGAGGACGGACCGCCAAACAACTCGGTCTTGGCACACACTCCTTGCCTCATTCACATTCATACAACGTCTCACACATACTCTTCTATTGTTCTGACTCTTGACATGGCCCGACTCAAGTATCTGATTCACTTGGTCGTGCCATGTCTTCCTCGGGCGTCCCCGACTTCTGCTACCATTCACATTTGCATAATAAATTATATATACGAATTGTTTATAATTCGTAATTTCATCTCTAGATTTAAAAAAACACAGCCCTGAATTTTGAATGTAATTTGATACTCGCTTTTAAATAATGAAAAAACTGCTCGGTTTCCGGTCTAACGGTTTGTTACATATTTTCTAAGATTGTTAAACTTTTGTGAGATTTCTATTGACTATTGATACAATACGAGGGTCATTATTTTTTTTAAATCCGGTAGGTACCTACCAATGGTACTATGTTACCAAACGTAGCAAACCACTTGGTACGAACTATGGCAAGGATGTTAATTAATTAATCATTGGTTCCTGGGGTGGCGGTGCCCATGCCGTCTCCCAATTTGAAGGAGATGGGGAAGAGTTACATAAGGAAGAACTTGGCTATTCAGATCTGGTAACCAAAAACGTTTAAAGTCATTTCAATTTGTCTGGCGGGTTTGGGTAGCGCCGTCCCGAGAACCATTTATTAACGAACACCTCTGCTAAAAGTCACTCCAAAGGCCAGGTTCACGCTTCGACACAACCCATTGGCCTCCGAATTGTTAGTCTAAAAAATTGTCCTTCACATCCGAATTATTTTTGTACAAAAGTTTTAAATCTGAAGTGGTGTACTAAATCTATATATAAATATAACTTTTAAACTACGCGTTTAAACGTAATATAAAAAAAATACTTTTATATTAAGTATATTACTTATTGTTATTATTATTCTCTTAATATTATCTATTCATTGTCCTTATTATTATCTACTTAACTTACGTATTATAATAAGTACTTTTTTTAACTTCCGATTTAGTTGTCCGGGTTAAATCTTCCCCAAAGGAAAAACTTAACCCTTCCTCTCCACAAATGATCATCTAGTCAATCAACATTATGTAAGTGCATTATATAAGCAAAATAAATACAAAACAATACAACAACAACACGTCGCCTCACCAGAGATCAAATGGGAAAATAATTCACCGACTCCAGATATTTTCATATCAGAGGGTTCGGCTCGGTAGAACTTCTAACAGGGCCTATAAATCCTACTGATCCCTCAACATAAATATTTAAAAAATCTTTTGTTATCCTACATGTATTCAAAATAATATTATTTATTTAATCATAATCTACTTAATTTACTCTCCATTACATAATTGTTATTTATTATTTATTTACTGTTCCTCTGTTATTATTTACCTAAATTTGGTTAACTATACTATAAATGTACTGCTTAACTGAAATTTGATTTTGTGTTTATATATATTTTTTTTAATTCCATTATTGTAAAGCTGCACATCTCGATACAGGAATGCCCTAGTGAGATGTGCAGCTCATATCTGTCATGTAATTAATTAGTTGCAACCACTGAGAGCAGGCAGACCGACATCATTCGTATTAGGGGACTACTCTACAAACGATAAAATAGAATCTAACCGTATCCATGATCGTTATGAAAAAGACCGTGACCTCTTAGACTAAAAGAGTCTAACATATTTTCATTAAGATGAAGGTGAAAAATTTATATATATTTTTTAATTAGGAATGTTTTTATTTGACCCATGAAACGAAACTATTTGGGAAACGCTTCAAGAAACTTTGCCTAACTTAGTAAAATTATCCACCAATTTAAGAAAACGTGTAGAAAGGGATAGAACAATTGCTTGAAATAACTGTCGGACCGATGATGCTTTTTGAGGTTGTTCCTTCAGCAGCCCAAAAACTTGTTTTTATCTATTTATGTTGTATCTAAAAATGGCTTCAAAAAATACAATGTTAAAAATTCTTTTTTTTATTTCATATGTTTCATACTCGCTACAATTTATCTGTGACGGTAACGTCATGCGATAACGGGATCTATAGAAAGCTACTGTAGAGTTCATTATCGCATGGCGTTACCGCCCACAGTGGGGCTCTTGTTATTTTAGATACTATTTTGTTGTGGTTAGGGTTTATATAGACAACCGTTCCGAGCTACTTACATTTTACAAGTCATTCGAGATTCGAGCTTCATGTTAGTACTACGTGTGGCGGGTGCTACTAACTTAGTAGCACCCGCCACACGGTGTCACCTTCTATTCACGAGTAGCGCAATGTTATTAGTTAATTTAAATCGCTGAGCCATTTTATTAATAACTTCAAAATTTATCTCAAATACTTTAACTTTGATTAGTGAAATAAATTCAATAAAACACCGTTTGTCAAAAGATTACTATTCCCGTGGAGCGTATGCTTATCTAGAGTGATCATTAAATTTGCAGTGAACGTTATGGCAACGCGCAAGAGAAGATTTAACGGTATGTACCTACTATATTAAAATTATTCCTATGTTTATTAGTATTAGGTTCAAGTTTTTTAAAATTATCTTAATATTTTATATTTATATCATGAAAATATTTGTAATTGTACAAATTACAAACTATACGCACAAATTATTTTAAAACATCACGTTCTTACAATTTATTAAAAATAGATTTTTACTGGTTATTTTATTTTTTATTAACTTTACCTAAAGTAAGAACTTTGAACATTTTTTTAAAATAGGTTCACGTATAAACTCAAACTAAGAAACTAAAAACGTTTTTTGGTAGTAAGTGTATTCTGTGTGGTAGTCTTTAAGTAGTCGTAAAATAGCCGTTTTTAAAGCGAGAAAATGAGACACTTCAAAAGAAGTGAAACGATTTTTTCTTTCATTTTCTCTATAATAAAATAATTTCTTTTAAAAGTTTATCGTTAATTCAGAAGAAACGAAGTATAATTTCCATAATCTGTGCCTAAAAGTGCGGCGGTTAGGGAAATATTTACCAACTATTTATATGAACCTATTAAGCGTAAGGATAGTGGTGTAATTACAGTTAGAATTATAATATATAAATAATAATGTATAAATGTCTTATCTTTGGCAATCTCTGATGGTAGAAATCTAAAATTCATACTTCAATAATGTTCTTTTAGGTGACGATGATGGTGCAAAGTTGCAATTTTTGTTTGAGGATAATGTTCTTACAACCTTAACAAGAACTCGAATAAAAAATCCTGTAATTGGTGTACGTACACAAGCCTTGTGGAAAGATGGCCGATGGTATTGGGGAAAAGTTGTGTCCCAAAGTAATGCAAAGCACAAATTTAATCAAAATGGAGAATTAATCATATCTCTACCTTGCCATTTCGACTCAGGTGATACAATATCGCATAAGACAAAAAACTTACTTGTACCTGAAAACATTGATGATTTGCGAGAGATGAAAGGTAAGTTCGATTCTTTAACTATTCTGAATTCTCATTCCAGCCTCATATTTTTTTAAGTAGGTACTAATTAAGGTTGTTTTTTTTTTAAGTAAACGCCAGCTAGCATACAATCATTGTACAGCTCGCTCTTCTAATACTAGTGTAAAATTTGAGTACCTAATCACCATTTGAAAATTATTATTACCTTTTTACTGTTTATTTAGGCACTCCAGTATGTTCGACTCCGACTCTAGTGGACCCAAAGGAAAAGATTACCATTATAGACGAAATAATACTACCAAGTACTGCAAAGAATAAATTTAATCACAATGGAGAATTTATCATTTCTGTACCTCGTGACTTTGGAATTGATTCAGTTGACAAAATATCCTACAAGACAACGGTACCTGAAAACGGTAAGTTCGATTCTTAAGATTTATAATACCTATCTGCATCTGCCTAATGTATATTTGAAAGTTTTGTTGTTTGAAGTAAACGCCTGTTAGCGTGCAATGATGTTATAGCTCGCAGTATCAATAGTAGTGTCAAATTAGAATATGATGAAGAATGATCACCGTTTTATTTTTTGTTTAGACACACCAACCAGTATGTTCAACTCCAGTGGATCATATCAAAAAGATTTACATATTGTACTCCCAAGTACTGCAAAGAATAACATTCATCAAAATGAAGAAGTAATCAATTTCACATCTCCTGTTTTTGGATCTGACTCAACTGACGTAATTTTGCACCAGGCAGAAAACTACAGACCGGACAGAAGACAAAATGAACCAAAAAATTTCGAAAATGGAAATTCATCTGTGCTCGAAAAATCTACTTTGAATATAATAGATGGAGTCGATATTAGCAAACTTAAAGTAAATCCCTCAGGAAAAAAAAAATATTTCTGTTGTTACTGTAAAACATTACAGACGAAGTTTGCCCGCCATTTGGAATTAAAACATAACAATGAAAAAGATGTACAGAAATTCACAATTCTTCCAAAAGGTAATCATGAAAGACATGTTATCATTGATGCCATAAGAAAAAGGGGAAATTTTATTCATAACACTAATTCAAAATTTAACACTGGTGTTTTGATCACATGTAGGCAACGCCAGCCAAATATTGCCAATAATGCCCAAGATTACATCTGTTGCGCTAATTGCAAAGGTTTCTTTTCTAAACGTACTCTACGTATTCATTACAAAAAATGCAATGAGTCCCACAAGAAAGGATCACGTATAATAAATGTAATGGGAAGACGATTAACCGGTTTCCTACACAATAGAGCCAACGAAATCCTCAGATATAAAGTTTTCCCCGTATTGACAGATGATAATATTAGTAAATCTATTCAGTACGATGAACTTCTAATTGTGTTTGGAAATAAACTTTGTGAAAAGTACAAAACACACCAACACGACATGATTAGAGCCCAACTGAGATTGCTAGGAAGGTTTAAATTGGCAATAAAAAAGATTAATAAGGAAATAACTGATTTTTCATCAATATTTCAACCACAACATTTTGATTCCGCAATCAGCGCTCTTCGAGAATGTGCTAAATGGGATAGATCAATTATGTGGTTCAAAACGCCAGCCGTTGCCAATAATCTTACAACTCTGATAAAAAAACTGGGACGTTGTCTTCGTGCAGAAAGCGTAAAAAAACAAGATGGTGAAAAAAAAAAAAAGACCGAAGACTTCCTTCTCCTTTTTGAAGAAGAAGTTCCCGTATTAATCAATAAGCCGGCGATAGAAGACCAAATAAAACAAAGACGACTGAAACAAGTCATTCTACCGTCAAAGGCTGACATCAAACTATTGCATGACTTTCTAAAAACAAAATGTTTAACCTCTGTTGAGATTTTGAAAAAATATTTTGAATTTAACGCCTGGAAAACTTTGTGCGAAGCGACGTTAATCTTCGTGATGATTTTCAATAGAAGAAGGCCGGGGAGATTGAAAGAATAACCATTTCAGATTTCCAGAGCCAGGAAAAGATCGACGTAAATTCAGATCTCTTTAGCCAAATTCCCCACGAACATAAAAATCACGCTCAACAATTTGTGCGTATTACCCTTAGAGGTAAATTGGGAAGAACAGTACCCATTTTACTAAAACCATTTCTATTAAAATCTATAGAGCTTATAATCAAATTTCGCCAACAGGCTGGCGTACAGCCAAATAATGAATTCATTTTCAGCGTGCCAAATACTTCAAATAATGGAATTAAAAAGCCCTATTTGCGTGCTTGCGAACTCCTACGAATATTTTCACAAGAATGTGGTGCCTCATTTCCTTCCACACTAAGGGGTACCACATTAAGAAAACACATAGCCACGCATATTGCAATGATAGGTATCGAAGAGAGTGACTTGACGGATCTGGCAAACTTTATGGGTCATAGTACAAAGATTCATAAAGAAATATATAGAATTCCGGTAACAGTCCGGGATGTTACCAATGTATCGAGATTATTGGAAGCTGCGATGGGTGGTGTCGATGCAGCCGAAGATGCAGCCGAAGATGCAGCCGAAGATGCAGCCGAAGAAACAGCCGAAGAAGATGACTCAGACAATGAAAACAAATTTGAACAACAATCGGAGATAGTAAAGAATTATAGTCTGACTTCCCTGGCTTCCACAAGTCACTTTGATAGCTCCGTGTCTTCTGGAGCGGACCAAATATGTGAGTTTCGAATTGTATTATTTTTTTCGGGGGTGCCTGTAATTTCACCCACTCAAATTCAGGATTCGCATGTTAAATAATGGTATCATAAATTAGTCAAAGGTGTCCGATCTCCTTGAAGCCCTCGGTTGTTGAGTAGATCTTCCGCTATGAATCCTGGATTCAAATCCCAGCGTTTGCAAGTAAATTTTATTCAATCAACTTCACAACGTATTCATTTAATATAATTTGCAGTATATATTTTTGTATCACGTTCCAGAGTGCTGGATACTTTCAGTATCGCCCTGGTGACAGACCACTATCCCGAATTGAAACGTTGCTTGAAATGGCTTTAGCCGTATTTGGTGACCAGAACTAAATAGCCAGGCACATCCGTATCTTCTCTTTCCTATCTCCTCCCTACCAACTGCTATCAGCCTCACAACATTCCCCACTTGGGGATGCCATAGTCTCGCTGGCTCCAGACCAGTTGGGACTCTTGACATTTCGCATTCGCGCATGCAGCATACTGTTTTTAACTGTTTGTTTTTTGCGTATTTTAATTTAAATGTTCTGCTTATTTCGTTTCAAATTAAACCTCTAGTATTGTAATATGTATATAGCTTTTGAAAAGCCCCATGAGTGTATAAAAGAGTTGATAAATAGTCAAGAAATTCGGTTTCTTATCCGGGCTTTTCAAAAGCGGATTTAGTAATAGCAGATTATCATATCAATCTGTTGTTTTCTTACAATTACTACAACTGCATTTAACTTGTTATACTTAATTACTGTAATCAATGTGTAAAATTTCATGAAAAATCTAATTAAAATCCAAATAAATAAAATAAATAAATTTCATGTATTTATTCCAGGGTCTGAAACACGGGTGAGATGTGCTAAAATATCGAGTTCAGATGACAGTCTTCCTGGATCAATCCCTAAAACAATGAATAATACAAAACATCGATGCCTGCCGAAGGATGCCGATAACTCAATGAATATATCAGGGTCTTTTAATGAATCCGGTGAAAAACGGCGCAGCAGTAAGAAATTTTGAACGCTAGCAATAATTAGAGATGTGGACTATTATTTTTTTTTTTAAATAATAACACCACACAGGAGGCCCTGAGGAAAATAATTTCCCTCTGAGCCTATCTAATCTTTGAAGATGCTGGGTGGAGGGTCTTTTTGTGGAGAGTGTGTCTATATATGTGTGTATATGTGTGTATATGTGTCATATACCTTTTTAGTATGTACTAAAAATATAATGGAAATTTCAATTTTGTGTTTCAGCATCCCCCTATGGAAAAACGAAAAGAATGAAATGGAGTGAGGAAGAAAAAATAGCAGCTTCAGAATATTTCGGTGACTTTAAAGCTCTTAAAAAGTTGCCCTCATTAGATGAATGTCATAAAGCAATAGTGGGGAATACAGTGCTACGAAAAAGGCAGCCACAGCAGTTGAAAACATGGATTGATAACCAAAGAAGAGCAGAAAGCCGCCGTCAATCGTATGCATTTAAAAATTACCATTTATAGTTACGAGTACCTAATATGTAATGCCTAGCCATGCCATGAACATAATCCTTATTTTGTCAAAACCGCCGATTGAGGAAGGAGAATGATGATTTCAGTAGGAGTAGGTATATTTGAGGCGTGTTGAAACGAAGACGGCAATCTCCAATTATTTTCATTTTGAGTAATACGCACTCTGTGTATATATTATTGTGATTAAATGGTACAATTATTTATTTATTCCATTAGTTACACTCTGTGTATCTTTTATTGTGATTAAATGGTAAATTATTTCGTTTTCTTCAATTAATAGATGGAAATTGCCGCTTTTGTTCTGTAACTCTGATTGGTTCAAAGGGATACTGCCGTGTGTTTTCCGTAGGTACCATGCATTACCCTAATGGAGATTTCCGTTATTGTTGCAGAACTAAGTACATTTATTCAAAAATTTACGGGTAACTGTCATTGTCATTTATGCTCCAAATCCTTTATAGCTGCCAAAAGTGTTTTTGTTTCTCTATCCATCGCCATATATAACTCATTTTTGACTTATGGTGGAGATTGCCGACTTCATTTCAACACGCCTCATTTTATATTAATTTACTAAGAGAGAGTATGTAACAAAATTTTTATTAAAAAATCTTCATCTATAGGCGAATCCCTCTTTTCATAATATATAGACTTCAAATTTTGGAATATCTTAATTTCTTTCCCGAGGGTATAAATCATAGCGTCTCTATGTTTTATATGGGTATCGCTTACACTGACCAATATCTTATATTTTGACAGTGTACAAACTCAACTGATGATGGTGATAACCAAATGTTTATAATTGTTTTAACAATATTTTGCTGACTTCTGATAATTATGTTATAATATCAATGTTTTTGTGTACATAACTTGCCTCAATCTTCTGCAAAAACTTTTATTTTACATCCCAATCTTTTAACAAAAGTTTTTTGTTAGGTATGCTGCAGTGCTTTTATTTTATTATTATTTTTTTTTACTTTATTTATTTTCATTTCTTTACACATATTATACATATTAATAGATAGTATATAATAACATAATATATAATACCAAATAGTATACACAATAAATGAAAACCCACTAAGTCACTGCCTGAGTGTGGGTAATATAAAACGATTACTATATTTCAAGTACCTAAAGTATAATATACATTAGTAGAAAAAGTTTTTTGTTTTGTTTATAGTTATTATAAAAAGTAAAGAAAAAACATTATGTACAATAGTTTACAAAGTTTCAGCAAGTGAGTTGTAGAAAGGATCAATAAATTTATAGTAAAAGCGTTTCAATATCTGCGTCATTCAGCCATAATTTTACCTCTTTAATATATTCTATCTTTTTATTTATCATTTGAGTTTGTAGTGGTAGAAGGTTAAATGTACGAGGTCCAATGAAACTGGTATGTGTCTGCATTAATTTAGTATTGGTTTGGGGGGTGTAAAATCTTTGATGGGCGGACATAAGAGTATTACTGCAAAAGTGTAACTTTTCAGGAGAGCAAAAAAACTTTATTATGAACCCAATTATTTTGCTACAGAACTCATATTTTGAGAAATGGGTTATTATTTACAGATTATTTAATCTATTTAAACACATTGGTGTTATTTATACAAATAATAAAGATATTCAACATATACTATTTGAACCATTGAAGATGGAACACAAATGTGTCCACTTATACTACTAGAACTAACTTATACTATTTGTACCACTCAATTAATGATATCTTCTCCATAATGTATTGGTGAATAACCGTTTTACGGAGAACATGAAAAATAAATAAATAAATTAATTAGTCTACTTACCTTTATTACTGAGACCATCTTGTACTGTTTGTACCACTGAAAATATGACAGAAATGCGCATATTTATCTTATTAAAACCATTATTTAAAAAATATTTATTATTATTTTGTGAAATAAAAGTACAAGTATATTTGCATTAAAAAATGTATTTTAGCACAGACATTACACAAAAATATTATTTGAATTGTTCAATATCCGGCAATGAGTCTCGGGATTTAAATTGTGATACACGGGATGAATTAATGGTAAAAGTGCCAAAATATCCTTCTTCTTTTCTTTTGATATTGGAAGAACATCATTATAACACTTGCCTGGCTTAAGTGTAGGATTTCTATTTCCTCGTAGATATGGTGTTGGCAAACACTGCTGCAAATCAAATGTGTAACTGACTACAGTACTGTCATTCTGGGCCCTCTCTTTGTCTGCTTGTTTGGAGACAAATGCAGAATCTGCTAAAATATGGGGATTTTTTTTGCTCATTTTCAATATTTTTTTTCTCATTTGAATCCGCAGTTGTCTCAATTTTCATTTTGAGAACATCGCATAGATGGCATGTGTCAACTTTTGGCAACTTAAATTTCAATTTCAACTTATGAAATTCTTGAGAATATGTTTTGCGTGAGACAGGTTTTGTTGTCACGCTTTCACGATACGCAATGTACATTAATTGTATGTTTAAATGCGCAGGTAAATATTTTTTGTCGTTAGTTCTTCTGGTATAGTGTGATTCGTAAGAGGAAAATGAATTTATGTGTTTTCTAACATTCTCCAGTTCTTCATCACAGTGTTTGTGGATTGGCACAATACTCCCTTGTCACCCTCAGTCAGATGACTGTTGTAACAAACATTTGACTTTCATCTAATATTTTCATAAAGCAACCTCGGCAAACATTCTCCCTTTTTCCATTTATTTTGAAAAAAAACCTATTTGAATATTTTAGATTTTTTATAATAACTTCATTGGTAGTTCGCTTTATTATTTACAAGTTTTAATATTTTATTATATATTAAAACTTGTAAAAAATTATTGTCAGACAAAGGCATGACGTCATAGCTTGTTGAAGTAATATTCATAGCTTGTCGAGTGGGCTCCAAAGCAACCTGACCGTACGTTCCTATAAAAAATAAGTTTATGTAAATTAATATAATGTTATAATAAAACAGATCAAGCAAAATGAAAAATAATAATTATGTTAAACTTATCCAGTATCACAATAACTAACATTTAATTTCCAATGAAAGATTTACGTATTTTAAATTTAAATAACAAAAAAAAAAATATATATATATATAAATAATTTAACGAATTAGAATGACGATGATATCTCACTATATTATTTTATAAATTATTGTATAAAAAAACTAAAATCTCTTCACTTTATATGTTTTTATGATTCTTTTTTTCTTCTATTTACATATGTATGTTAAGTTTTTATTATTTTCCCTTTACACACGAGTTTTAGACTCTTGTAAAGGTAAACATGTTAATTTTTATTGAAATATGTTCTTACTATGTAAATTTAAACATTATACTGTATTTTATAAAATAAATAAAAATATTAAAAAAAAAAAAAAAAAAATATATAGATATATATTCAATTGGTATATTATAATATGTACATTGTACATACCTATAACTTGTAAAACACTATCGTCTGACAATGATTGCATTTTCTCATTGCTTGATGAAAGTATATGCATTGGCACATTGTTAGATTCAATTTTATTATTTAATGAGGAATCCAAAACACCTTCATCAGGAGCTCCTATAGAATATAAATTTATGATACATTAACATTAATCTCAGATAAAGAATAAGGCACCATCATAATATTATTTAAGGATAAAACACCATCATATAGGTACATAGGTTAGGTATACAGATAAAACAGGTATTTCTCTATTTTATTATAAACAGGGATATAAAAACGATCTAAAGTTGGAGAAAGCCATACATGAAATTAATTTAATCTCTATTTGGTATCCATATGATTGAATGTATTCCTAGGTATTCTACTTTTTTGGGGTTAGAATTTGTAAACTTTTGTTATTAAATTTACTGATATAAATAGGAAACATTATCCAAAATTTATATACTTACCACAAGCCTTGTTTAAATTTTTCATCATTTCCATAAAACGCCGAGATCTTTTCATTTTGTAATAATAATTAATTGAGATAAGTAAATAAATAATCCACAGAACACAAAATAATCACAACAATGTAAAGCAAATGACAAACGTCAAAACTACTAGTGACAAACTTCATGATGGTCACAATAGTACAAGTTCATAGGCACGCCTAGCGGCATAAATCATTTAGAAGTATTATCGGTGGATGTAACAGTATAAGGTACACTTATACTTATGAAACTGAAGAAATGTGTCGAATTACTTTTTGCACGTGTGTACCATCTAGTACAAGTACTTTTATTCTGTTTGAACTTGGTTTGAACCGAATCTTTGAGCTAAAGAGGTGATTGTCATTACGAGTATAAATCTTATACTTATGAGCTCAAGTATTTTAAGTTAGTTTAATGGGCACAAAGTTGTTTATTTATGTTTTGAGTACTGGTGTAACTATACTGTTAATACCATTGATGCCGGCATACACAAGACACATTTTCTCATATAAATCGTTAAATGGTCAAAAATGCAGTTATACTGTTGTCCGCCCATCAAAGAAATATATTATTTGTTCTTTTGCTCATTCTGTTTTCATTTATTTTGCAATTATTTTTGTTTTTAAATAAATATTTCATAGTTTGTAATATAAATAATTTACGAATGTTAAATAAAATTGTTCAGGAATTATTGTAAATATTATTGTTTTAATATCTTTCTCTATAAAAATTGCGTTACAATATGCATACCAAAATGTACGGGTAAAATATATCTTTTAAAATTTTTGTAAATTAAATTTTGCAGGGTAAGTTTCTTCAAGTAAGTAAAGTAAATCACTGTTCTCTTGCAAATATTATTTTTATTTTCTTAGCTAATTATTATAGTTTTAAACTATGGGTTACCATAAAATTATTATGTTTTGTAGCATTAAAATTGTATATTACGACTATCATTAATAAAATACATCATAAGGCTAGCTTTACACTTGTACATTTTTTCGTAAGTTTACGACTTCTTGCCAATGGGCACATTGGATTTTCAAAATGCAATATGCCCATTGGCTAGAAGTCGTAAATTTACGAAAAAACTTACAAGTTTAAAGCTAGCCTTATGTTATATAGTCGGAGGCGGTTTACTTACGTTCCCCGCGAGCACTTAGGCCATAGGCCCATTGTACTATGTTTACTATTGCTTGTTGCTAAGAGATCAATAGGTAATTATACCTTTGCTGAAGTCGACTTTTCCTCGATAAATATGTAATTTTACTGTCGCTTGAATGATTTGGTTGAAGTATAAAGAGGATTGTTCTGTTAATACTTGATCAAAAAAATTAAATCAACCTAATAGGAACTTGAAATATTTACATCAATAAAGTGTTATAAAAAAATGATTGTGTTGTTTATATACATATTGTATGGTAGAAAGAAGAAAAACAAATTTTACTCCCAAATCTGATCAATGTGATGTATTGGTTAGGTAAGTATCAACCAACATAAATATATATTTTTAAGATCCATATAGAGGAGGCCCTCAGGAAAATGATGTCATCTCTGGGGATGCTGTGTAGGGTATCTATTTGAGGAAAGGAAGTTCGGGGAAGGAAAAGGGTATGAGGGGAGGGTAGGTGCCTAGGATTAGGTGCGTCCAGGAATGACGAACACAATATAAATCCGCTTCACGGCAGCATTTTTTAACAATATTTTGGTTTATCATCTAAAGTAAATTGAACTCCAGTGGTTTAGTAATTAGTTATAATACTGTTCATGGATTTCATTGTTTCATCCCATAATTTAATGAAATACTAAAAAATTTCTGCATATTCATCTTAAAACCGTCAAAAAGTGGGCTTCCGTGGTTTATCCCTAGACAGTTGATCCCTCGATAGTTGATCCTCTACAGTTGATCCCTTGATAGTTGATCCCTCGATAGTTGATAGCAATAGTTGACCCCCGAAAGGTGATCCTCCGATAGTTGATCCTTCGATATTTGATCGCTAACAGTTGAATCCGGACATGATCCCCCGATAGTTGATCTCACAATAGTTGATCGTCAACAGTTGACCCCTGACAGTTGATCCCTCGATAGTTGATAGCCATTAGTTGATCCCTCGATGGTTTATCCTCGACAGTATGTCCTTCGATAGTTGGTTGTCAACAGTTGACCCCCGACAGTTGATCACTCAACAGTTGATTGCCAACAGTGGACCCCCGACAGTTGATCCCTCAATATTTAATCCTTCGATAGTTGATCCCTGACAGTTCATCCCTTGATAGTTGATCCCTGACAGTCGATCCTTTGATAATTGATCGCCGAGAGTTGACCAACGACAGTTGATCCCTCGATAGTTGATTGCCCAACAGTTGACCCTAGACATTTGATTCCTCGATAGTTGATCTCTCGACAGTTGATCATCCGACAGTTGATCCCTCGTTAGTTAACCTCCAGAAAAGTTGAATGAATTGAAAAAAAAAACCCCCGGGGCCTATGCCATCTTTGGGGATGCTGTGTAGAGAAATGGAGGAAAGGAAGATCTGCTCAGGAAAAGGATCAGAATCTGGGGGTCAATGTGTCCGGGAGTGACGGACGTATAAATCCATCCCTTCCACTGATTGTGCCCAGGCCGTTCGCCCGGGCACAATCTATAGCTGGGGCGTTGGTTATCCAAAAAATGGTATGGGAAAATTCTTTAATAAGAAGATTTATGTTGTGGTGAGTGTTCCTCTCATTGTTCACGGTTTTAATGTACAGAATGTCTACTATTATATATTATATCTACCTATTAAATGTAGGTGTTTTGTAGTTTTATGTTCATAGTTGTGAGTTTTGAAAAAGGGCGATGCCTTAAAAATGGTCACCAACACTTTAACTCAACGAAACAGATGCAAACGCCGCCCGCAGGGCCTAGCAGCAAAAACCCGCGGAGCGGGTTTTTAACTGCTAGTTTGCTTTCCTTTGTTTGTTTGTACACGTCTTTGTTTCTGCTTTGTTTGTTTGTATACGCCCAATTAGGGCTTTTACATATGATAAAATTAAAAATAATTAAACAATTGAAGAGATAACACAATTAAAAATAATACCAAGCATAAAAATTGTTAACTTAAAAACAACAAACAGGGTAAAATATAGGATGCTAAAAAATATATATGTTCAATAAAGTATATCTATACGAATACGAATACTGTCAACGAATTCACAGCGAAAAAATATCCAATTTACTAGTGCCATCTGGCGACAAGAATATGTCTTATTCCAACGGAAGATTCCTACTTACCGTAAGGTCGAAAGTATGCTTTAGGTACATGGAATACCTCTCTATGAAACGCATTATTTGAAACCACGAGGGCGGTTTATATACAACGTATATTTTGGGAACAGTCCTCAATCTATCGTGTATATCGAATTGCCAAATGTCTTCAAATCATACCGTAGATATATGTTTTGATATATATTTAAAACGGCACAACATATATGTATATAGCTGTGAGGGGGTAGTTTTTAAGGGTGATTTAAACAAAATGGCTGGAAAAAAAAAGTGTATATAATTTGGCTCAAAGTATGCCTTTCACAAATCTATATATATATATATTGACCTCTTCCCGTAGTATGTTGATCCAGTAAGAAGTTGTTAGACTATGTTGATCCACCTTTAACACCATATAACTTGGCTATTGTGGAATACATCTGAATGAATTGACAACAGTGGTACAATAATTATCAACTAGCAGTTAAAAACCCGCTCCGCGGGTTTTTGCTGCTAGGCCCTGCGGGCGGCACTTATTTGGGCTGCGCCCAGTTTAAGTGATATTAACAACAGTTACATTTAATAGATAGATATTAGGTCATTCACAGAGAGAGGGTGAGTATATATTGTTAAAACACGGAACAGGAAGGAGTTAATGAATAATAACATGCTCAATTTAGGCATAATAAGAATGACAGTTGTTTGAATAAATGAAATTTTACGTATTTGTGATGGATTATTTCAAATGAAACACTATTATTGACTACATGTCTACAACTGATATTAACTGTTATGGTACCTAATATAATTTGCTCATAGGAGACTTGCAGTGCTTAAATATGTGTTACAACCGTCAATGTCTATAAGTTGAATCAATATCGTATAGTTTGTCACAACAATTAAAGATAGTTACAACAAAGTTGACTGAAATAATACATTATTACATATTGATTAATTGTGCCCGTGTTTATGGATAAAAGGAGGGTAATTGTGCAATGTGATTAGCAGTCGGTTTAATTAAAAGGTGTGAATTTTACTCCAACTGGTGGTAATTCTTTTCCTAAAACTGTTACTGTATCTAATAAAGTTTAAAGTTAGATTATATATACACCTTCATCAGGAGAGTAAAAATCTATATATAAAGGTAGATTATTACAATATAGCGCCCCTGAGGTGATATCTCACAAAAGCGGCGCCATGCAAATTGTCCAATTAATAAATAAATATAATGTTTACATTTTATTATGTACGTATGCATTGATATACAATGGAAATAGATAAAATAATGTTATCCGATTAAACTTTATTTTATTAAAAAACAAATAACTTTTTTAACTTCACTTTATTATATACAACCAATACATGTTTCATGAACGAAGTATACACCGAAGTCAAAAATTAAATATAGATTACAATTGGAAAAAAGAAGTGGAAGGAGGGGGGAGGGGTAAGAGTAGGCTGGGTTTATAAGAATTAGGAATTACAATATGAAAGACCAGTTAAGTGGGAAAATATTTAAAAGAGAGTTTATAAAAAAAAAATCTTGTTAATTACATCTACTTTTATAAACATGTTCTCTTATTTCTAAAATTTCGAAATTATTTATTTGTGATGCTTTATATCCTGTGTGAAGTATTTTAAGACCTGAAATTTTTTTTTGCATATAACCATAAAACAATATATTCATAAGAGAAATAACATTTAATAACGGTTATTCTAATAAATTGATAGTTGAAATACTAAATAAAATAATTAAACATATTATCTTCAAACGGTATTTTTACCCTAGTTCTTAAGATATAAATAAACAATGGCGTTGAATTCTGTTTGTGGATAACGACACTTCTAAAATTATATATGTAAACATTCCTGGTACTATTCAACCGGCGTTTTACACTAATAACAGAATGAATAAATATATTCTTAATAATATAGATTGCGAAAATCAAACAAAAAAATCAGGAGTTTATAAACTCAATGGGGCTGGATTGTAATTTATTTTACAAAGGTAGAACCAATAGAAACTTTGAAGTCAGAACTAAAAAACATCTCAGGGTTCTAAATGGAAATAGTGAATATGAGTTTGCAAATCATCTTTTGAATCACACTTTCGATAAAAATTCAGGTCTTAAAATACTTCACTCAGGATTAAAGCATCGCAAATAAATAATTTTGAAATTTTAGAAATTAGAAAACATGTCAATATAAAATCAGATGTAATTAATAAGCAAAAAAAAAAATTATAAATAATAATGAAAAATGCCATTGCAAAGTAGAACTAAACTTCCAGAAGAAATCTTATTATTAAACGCTTGATGTTCAAGTAATTTTGCATATTTAAATATACGCGCCAGTCATTTGATTCGTTTCTTCACCGCCAGAGGGGCGCTCTGTCGGCCACCTAGCCGCGATGCGTATCGGGTATCGGCCATATTGAATTAACACGTGCCTTTTTCGTCAAACGTCAAACGTAATCACGTAATTGTGGATAATTTTCACTGTAATGTAATTAATCCAATGGATTATGAACTTTCTAAGACATATTTTCTTCGATATTATCCAAAAATTGTATGAGCAGAAACGATATTTTTTAAGAAATATCGTATTACATGTGGTGATTCTATTTCAGTATGAAATCGTGTCTTAATCTTTAAAGTCTTATTTAAACACAATTTGAATTTGACCAATCACAGGGCCTACACCGTCCAGACGCTGGAGTAATAATATTATCAGATGTTTCCAGTTTGCCAGAAAAACCATTTGATATACTGTTCATAAAATTTTCTAAATTTGTATGGAAATCGGATGCATAATTTATGTTGATCTACCTAAATTGGCATACTTATGTTGATCTCATATATATTGATCTATTCCCGTAGTATGTTGATCCAGGTAAGAAGTTATTGGACAAAGTTGATCTGTGTCCCTATATATGGTTTTACTAAATGAACCAATCAAGAGCAATCGGTGGACTGTTCATCACAAGGTTTTATCTGATTCCGTAATCTTTTGTGATATTGAACTCAAAGTATTAGTCTCTAGAGTCGGATATCGCATGAAATGACTGTGAGATGGTACCGTTTCAAATCAAAATGACGTGTTCATTCGACTGTTTGTTGCTTGAATTGTTTATAAGAAATGTATGCGTATTTAGATTGAAACGAAACTTTCGCAAAAATCAAATCCATTAAAAAAATACCTACTGCGTGGCGGGCCGGATCGAAAGAGAATGGTTGAGAGATACCTTTTGACCATCAAAATCCAAAATGGCGGCAAAAGGCATAATGTTATATGGGAAATATTGAACTTGCATCTATTACCATCTCTCCTGATTACGCTTCGTGACTTAGTAGGGGTGGCCGGGTTCTTGGTTATAATGGGTAATTAATGGATGATTGGACGAGGTTGGAGCTAAGAAAAAACTGTCCAAAGAAGCGAAGCTAGCAGTCCACAATGGAGTGCTGGTACCTACCCTAATATATGGAAGTGAGGCATGGAACTGGCAGAAGAAGGCTGAAAGTAGACTGAATACTGTAGAAATGAGATCCCTGAGGCATATGTACGGTAAAATCATGTATGACGAAATGTGCGTATGCTGTGTCTATTCTACAGATATTTTATTAGAGCCTGTTAAAAGGAGCTAGCAGCATTGATCCCCGGTGCACCGTGCACGTGCTTGATACTCGACAACTCGACGGACACGAGCGGAATACACGTTCACAGTTAAGTTGATGTTATCTATACATATATGAACGGGTCGTTTCTCCGACTCGTTTTATCGTAAGTCGGCTCGTATGTGGAACGAGCTATCGGCATCTGTTTTTCTTCCTCAATATAATCCGGGCCTCTTTAAGACCCGCATTAATAAATTCATTCCTACGGACCCTATCTTAATCCGCCCCATAACGCTGCCCAACTGGGTGGAGACATAGTTTCTATGTTTTTTTTTTTTTTTTTTTTTTTATAGTATTACCGCACAAGAGTCCCAACTGCTCCCGTCTGGAGCCAGTGAGACTATGGCATCCCCAATTGGGGTATGTTGTGAGGCTGAGGGTATTGGGGAGGGGAGGGAGATGGGGAAGAGGAAGGTGGGGAAGTACCTGGCTATTCAGATCTGGTCACCGAACACGGCTAAAGCCATTTCAAGCAACGTTTCAATTCTGAATGGTGGTCTTACACCAGGGCGATACTGAGAGTATCTTCCACTCTGGAACGTGCCGCAAATATACTATATATTATTTTAAATTAATTAATTGTGAAATAACACAAATTAATCAAATAAAATTTATTTGCGCACGCCGGGTTCGAACCCGCGACCGTCGGATCTGTAGTCAAAAGCGTATACCACTAGACCACGCCGGCCGTCATGTATTATGTATTTAACGTATAAAGACAAGGGCACTCTTGTGAGAGGTGTCACATAAAAAAAGTCATACCTCCGAATTTGAATATAGAGACATACAAACTGATCTATATTATAAGCAATGAGTCCACCCATCTTTTATCGATTATCACATTATTTTAGAATTTAAAAAAACTCGTAAGCTTAATATTCGCCCAACTCAACTCAACTTCAAATATTAATATTCTGTATAAACGATTGTTACATCTTACCGGAGATGACCAGAAAAATCATCAAAATGATAATTCATCACATCTTTAAAAAGTTATGTAAAGTCATGGAAAGTGATGAAACAAAAACATTATTAACTGGGTTAAGTAGGTTAGGTTCGGTTAGGTTTAATTTTTTTATTCATCGTTTCTAATGACTTTACATCACTTTTTAAAGGTGTGTTGAATTGTCACTGTGTTGAGTTATCATGGAACCCTTACCGGAAATGTTTATATTTTAAAGTTCTCTAAATAAAATGAAATGCTCTTAAAAGAAACATCTCATATTTAATATTATAAAACAATATGACCGGAAGTCGGCATCTTTCTTTGAAATAAATAAATCATAAACTAAAAAACAGCTACAAGGTGGTTACAAATGCAATTATATTTAATCAATTTGTTCGATTATATTTTATATGAAGTTTTTTTTACAGTGGCCCAAATGAATTCTATATGTGGCCAATTGAACCAATTCAACCAAAGTTGTCCAATTTTAATAACTTCGACGAGGAAAAAAAGGTTTTTAATTAGTTGAATAATAATTTTTCAAAATTTCAATTATGTTTAACGTAATACACTATCGGCATCAAGAAAATCAGTCTAGTCACGAACCGTAACTATTTAGTGTAATAAAATAAAAAAATAAAATTATGTTTATATCATAGTTTGCTTTAATCTCAATAAAAAAGAAGGAAAAAAGTTTTTTTTTTATGAATGAGATAAAACTTTCCCCCAAACAACGTGTATATTTAACTAACTAACTAATTAACGATCACGCCGTTTCCCCGCAGGGGTAGACAGAGAGGACGGACCGCCAAACAACTCGGTCTTGGCACACACTTCTTGCCTCATTCACATTCATACATCGTCTCATAATACTCTTCTATTATTCTGACTCTTGACATGACCCGACTCGAGTATCTGATTCACTTGATCGTGCCATGTCTTCCTCGGGCTTCCCCGACTTCTGCTACCATTCACATTTGCATCATATATCCTCTTTACACACTCCTATCTTCGCTCATTCGCTCTACATGCCCAAACCATCTAAGCGTCCCTTTCTTAATCTTACTCATTACGCTTACATCAGCCTTGCACTCTTTGCGGATCTCCACATTCCTCACATGATCAAACATGGTTTAACCACACATACGCCTCAGGGATCTCATTTATGAATTAAAATTAAAATAGCAACTTCACATTAGGAACGAGAGGACAACGAAAAAATAAGTACATTGACTAAGTGTTACGGACGGACATGCACTTGAGCAAGACTTGGGAGCTGTATTCACAGAAACTTTAAAAAAAACTGACGTTTAGTTGTAGTACTGGGTCAATTGTACTGGTATCCCCCGAAAACATAAAAACATAAACAATATAAACTAATTTTTGAAAAGAAAGACAAACATTCCCGGGTTAAGAATAACCTGGCAATATTTGAAAATCTCCTACTACCACCACAGTCAGCTGAAAATGTTGCTTATGTTGTGATGGGGGACTTAGCCAGCCCAGGAATTGAACACACTATGCCTGGGTGGGACCCAAACGCGATGTCAACTCGGCCACCGACCGGTCTAAAATATGGCAGAAATCGCTCCAGTGGATAAGTAATAAAATGTAGTTTATAGGCACTTTATAAAAAAAAATTGTCTAAGGAAACAGAAATATTTAAAAACAGTAATAAATAAAATACATTCTGGAATCGTTAATAAGTCGTTATGAAATATTTAGCCGTGTTAAGTAATCAATAGTATCGCGGTGGCAAAACGTGGAATTCCATAGCCGTTTTTAATTTAATAAAAATATTTATGATATCAAAGACAAAACAATTAAATGTATTCTAATCAGGGTGTCGTTATATCTCGGCCGGCGGCCAGAGACTTAGAGTATTATTACTTTAAGGCCAGAGTCCGCAGGTGCATTATCTTAACAACGAAGAGTAGGTCTGATCAAATTCACAATACAGTATTATTTTATTAACGAAATTAGTTTTCATACAGAGAATATCCAAATAAACGTTTTTAGTGTATAAAAACATATCGGCTTCTTTGTCTGGATGTGGTGTGATTTCATTTGTATTTTTTTATGAAACATTAATATGAATCATCGAGGAATTATCAAAATTTAAATAAAAAAATATTGAAGTGTTTTACGCTCTCCTCTAGCTGGTATTAGTATAGCACTGCACGTGTCTTCCATAAACTGTGAAACAAATCAGCCTCTCGTTGGGTGGTCATGTTAAATGAATGTTATTCACTGACACTATTTCTGTTTTCATTTAAAAAAAAAAAATGAATATCACACCAGAGTCCCTGGAGCCAGTGAGACTATGGCATCCCCAATCGGGGTTGTCGTGAGACTGAAGATATTGTGAACCTCGAAGGAGATGACGAGGAGGAAGTTGGGATAGTACCTGGCTATTCAGATCTGGTTGCCAAACACTAATTGTAAAATAGTACAAATTAATTTTAGTAAAATTTATTTCAGCCCGCGACCTTCGGATTGCTAGTCGATAGCCTTACCCCTCGATAACAGAGGCCGTCATTTAGGTACGTTTTAAATTATGTTTTACATTTGAAAGTAGACGTTTATCACAATTTGGGAGGAGGGTATGTGTACCACCGCCCCGGGAACCATTTATTGGATAACCCACACTTCTGCCATAGGTCTCCCCAAGTTGTTTGATATGTTTGGTGACTTATCAGGAGTGCCCGATTTTATGGGATGAGGTATGTGAGGGGCTTGGCGGCGGATGCGCCTGCCTAATAACTGCGTGGTGGGCCGGATCGATTAGTCCTCTTTCAACGCATCGCCTTGCAACGCAGTAGGAGAGTTAGATTCTTATGTATATCACTCAAACACACTAAACCCCAGATTACTACCCATCCATCAAACCTATTTACTTACCAGAACTCACTCTCCTTCCTTTCCTTCAAAATTCCCCCAACAAAGCATTCACAAAGATGAAATAGGCCCTGAGGGTTAAGATTTTCCTCAGGGCCTCCTGTGTGGAAATGATGTAAAAAATATAAGAAATAAACAACAATCTCGCTAAAGGTTGGCCGTGACCTAGGGTAGGGGTGTTGGTTATCTAATAAATGGTTCCCGGGGCGGCGGTACACATAATTGTAATAGTTCTCGAGGGCTCTGATGTACAGACATTATGGCTCCTGTTGATTGACGAACATATACTAAAACATCGTTGGTTGGAATCGGTGCTTGAAATGACTTTAGCCATGTTTAATAAACAACAAATTTGAATAAATTAATAGCAATTTTAATTTAAAATTTGAAATTATTAAATTCTCACCAATCTAATCGCCGCAATTTTAATAGGCACATATTATGGATATTACGCTTTGTTTCAACTTAATAATTACAAGAAACTTAAGTCGGGAGAGATGGTAAAAGATACATTAAAATAAAAATTTTATTCAATCAAAGTTCAAAATTTCTCTTATAAAATAACCCAGACAAACCTCACCCCATGAACCCGGGCACCCCTGCTAAGTCACGAAACGTAGTAAGTAAATGATGTATTAAATTTACAATTTTTGTTTAATCAAGTTCAAAAGATTTTTTTAGCATGGATTTGATGTTTGCGAAAGTTTTTCAATATAAATACTCGTGAGGCAGTCTATCCTCTTTAAGTACAAAGTCATTTTCATAGAATATGGATGTTCTAACACAATCTTAAAAGTACCACAACGCGCGCGAAATCGGCGGTTTTCAATTTACAACGCATGCAAGCCGTCAAGTTTGTCAGAAATATATAGATCAACAAAATAAATCGTGTAAAATGTATATGCGACCGAAAAATGGGCGTGGCTTACAGCTAAATCTCGATGACACAAGTTGATCTATAGGGATTTACATATGTATGCCAGCTTGGGTAATGGATCAATATATCCGAGGTGGATCAACAAATGCAAACGGATCAACATATACCTGGCGTACCGTCGCGCAAGATCAACATAGTACGAGAGGGGATAAATATATATATATATATATATATATATATATATTTATCCCCTCTCGTACTATGTTGATCTCGCGCGACGGTACGCCAGGTATATGTTGATCCGTTTGCATTTGTTGATCCACCCCGGATATGTTGATCCATTACCCAAGCTGGCATACATATGTAAATCCCTACAGATCAACTTGTGTCATCGAGATTTTGCTGTAAGCCACGCCCATTTTTCGGTCGCATATACATTTTACACGATTTATTTTGTTGATCTATATATTTCTGACAAACTTGACCGCTTGCATGTGTTGTAACTTGTAACCGCCAATTTCGCGCGCGTTGTGGTACTTTTTAGATTCCGTTAGAACATCCATATTCTATGAAAATGACTCTGTACTTAAAGAGGATAGACTGCCTCACGCGTATTTATATTGAAATGGAACTTTCAAAAACGTCAAATCCATGCTTAAAAAATCTTTTGAACTTGATTAAACAAAAATGTAACTTTAATGCATCATTTACTACGTTTCGTGACTTAGCAGGGGTGCCCGGGTTCATGGGGTGAGATTTGTCTAAGTCATTTTATAAGAGAAATTTTGAACATTGATTGAATAAAATTTTATTTTAATGTATCTTTTACCATCTCTCCCGACGTAAGTTTCTTGTAATGATTAAGTTGAAACAAAGCGTAATATCCATAATATGTGCCTATTAAAATTGCGGTGATTAGATTGGTGAGAATTAAATTTTTCAAATTTTAAATTGAAATTGCTGAAAAATTTATTCCAATTTGTTTTTTACTAAACATGGCTAAGGTCATTTCAAGCACCGATTCCAACCAACGATGTTTTAGTATATGTTCGTCAATCAACAGGAGCCATAATGTGTGTACATCAGAGCCCTCGAGAATTATTACAATTATGTGTACCGCCGCCCCGGGAGCCATTTATTAGATAACCAATACACCTACCATTAGTCACCGCCAACGATTTAGCGAGATAGTTGTTTATTTTTTGTATTTTTTTACATCGTCTCCACACAGGAGGCCCTAAGGAAAATCGTAACCCTCAAGGCCTATGTCATCTTTGTGAATGCTGTGTTGGGGGTATTTTGAAAGAAAGGAAGGTCAGTGAGTTCTGGGAAGGAAATAGGTATGGATGGGTGGGTAGTATTCTGGGGGTCAGTGTGTTCGAGTGATAAACATAAGATTCCAACTCTCCTACTGCGTTGCAAGGCGATGCGTTGAAAGAGGATTAATCGATCCGGCCCACCATGCATTTGGTAGGCAAGCGCATCTGCCGCCAAGAACCAAACAAACCTCACTCCATAAACTCGGGCACTCCTGATAAATCACCAAACATATCAAACAACTTGAGGTGGCTCTCGACTAGCAATCCGAAGGTCGCGGGTTCAAACAAATTTTATTAAAATTAATTTGCACTATTTTACAATTAGTGTTTGGTTATATCTGAATAGCCAGGTACTCTCCCACCTTCCTCCTCGTCATCTCCTTTGAGGTCTCCTTTGAGGATGCCATAGTCTCACTGGCTCCAGACGGAAGTTTTTGTAAGTCTCCATATTCAAATTCAGCGGTATGATTTTTTTATGTGACACCTCTCACTAGAGCGCCCCTGTCTTTACACGTTAAATACATAGAAACTATGTCGCCAACCGGTTGGGCAGCGTTATGAGGCGGGTTAAGGTAGGGGCTGTAGGAATGAATTTATTAATGCGGGTCTTAAAAGGCCCGGATTATATTGATAGCTCGTTCCACATGCGAGCCGACTTACGATAAAACGAGTCGGAGAAACGACCCGTTCATATATGTATAGATAACATCAACTTAACTGTGAACGTGTATTCCGCTCGGTCCGTCGAGTATCAAGCACGTGCACGGTGAACCGGGGATCAATGCTGCTAGCTCCTTTTAACAGGCTCTAATAAAATATCTGTAGAATAGACACAGCATACGCACATTTCGTCATACATGATTTTATCGCACATATGCCTCAGGGATCTCATTTCTACAGTATTCTGTCTACTTTCAGCCTTCTTCTGCCAATTCCATGCCTCATTTCCATATATTAGGGTAGGTACCAGCACTCCATTGTGGACTGCTAGCTTCGCTTCTTTGGACAGTTTTTAGTTAGCTCCAACCGCGTCCAATCATCCATTAATTACCCATTATAACCAAGAACCCGGCCTCCCCTACTAAGTCACGAAGCGTAATCAGGAGAGATGGTAAAAGATACAAGTTCAAAATTTCCTACATAACATTATTCCTTTTGCCGCCATTTTGGATTTTTACGGTCGAAAGGTATCCCTCAACCAGTTTCTTTCGATCCGGCCCGCCACGCAGTAGATGGGCAAACGCATCCGCCGCCAGGACCTAGACAAACCTCACCCTATGAACCCGTGTACCCCTGCTAAGTTATGATTTTTTTATGGATTTGTTTTTGCGAAATTTTCGTTTCAATCTACATACGCATACATTTCTTATAAACAATTCAAGAAACACACGTCATTTTGATTTGAAACGGTACCATCTCACAGTCATTTCATGCGATATTCGACTCTAGAGACTAATACTTTGAGTTCAATATCACAAAAGATTACGGAATCACATAAAACCTTGTGATGAACAGTCCACCGATTGCCCCCTTGATTGGTTCATTTAGTAAAACCATAGGGACACAGATCAACTTTGTCTAATAACTTCTTACCTGGATCAACATACTACGGGAATAGATCAATATATATGAGATCAACAAAATCTTTTGAACTTGATTAAACAAAAATGTAACTTAAATGCATCATTTACTACGTTTCGTGACTTAACAGGGGTGCCCGGGTTCATGGGGTGAGATTTGTCTAAGTCATTTTATAAGAGAAATTTTGAACATTGATTGAATAAAATTTTATTTTAATGTATCTTTTACCATCTCTCCCGACGTAAGTTTCTTGTAATGATTAAGTTGAAACAAAGCGTAATATCCATAATATGTGCCTATTAAAATTGCGGTGATTAGATTGGTGAGAATTTAATTTTTCAAATTTTAAATTGAAATTGCTGAAAAATTTATTCCAATTTGTTTTTTACTAAACATGGCTAAAGTCATTTAAAGCACCGATTCCAACCAACGATGTTTTAGTATATGTTCGTCAATCAACAGGAGCCATAATGTCTGTACATCAGAGCCCTCGAGAATTATTACAATTATGTGTACCGCCGCCCCGGGAGCCAATATATTAGATAAACAATACACCTACCATTAGTCACCGCCAACGTTTTAGCGAGATAGTTGTTTATTTTTTGTATTTTTTTACATCGTCTCCACACAGGAGGCCCTAAGGAAAATCGTAACCCTCAAGGCCTATGTCATCTTTGTGAATGCTGTGTTGGGGGTATTTTGAAAGAAAGGAAGGTCAGTGAGTTCTGGGAAGGAAATAGGTATGGATGGGTGGGTAGTATTCTGGGGGTCAGTGTGTTCGAGTGATAAACATAAGATTCCAACTCTCCTACTGCGTTGCAAGGCGATGCGTTGAAAGAGGATTAATCGATCCGGCCCACCACGCATTTGGTAGGCAAGCGCATCTGCCGCCAAGAACCGAACAAACCTCACCCCATAAACCCGGGCACTCCTGCTAAGTCACCAAACATATCAAACTACTTGAGGTGGCTCTCGACTAGCAATCCGTAGGTCGCGGGTCCAAATAAATTTTATTAAAATTAATTTGCACTATTTTACAATTAGTGTTTGGTTATATCTGAATAGCCAGGTACTCTCCAACCTTCCTCCTCGTCATCTTCTTTGAGGTCTCCTTTGAGGATGCCATAGTCTCACTGGCTCCAGACGGAAGTTTTTGTAAGTCTCCATATTCAAATTCGGCGGTATGATTTTTTTATGTGACACCTCTCACTAGAGCGCCCCTGTCTTTACACGTTAAATACATAGAAACTATGTCGCCAACCGGTTGGGCAGCGTTATGAGGCGGGTTAAGGTAGGGGCTGTAGGAATGAATTTATTAATGCGGGTCTTAAAGAGGCCCGGATTATATTGATAGCTCGTTCCACATGCGAGCCGACTTACGATAAAACGAGTCGGAGAAACGACCCGTTCATATATGTATAGATAACATCAACTTAACTGTGAACGTGTATTCCGCTCGGTCCGTCGAGTATCAAGCACGTGCACGGTGCACCGGGGATCAATGCTGCTAGCTCCTTTTAACAGGCTCTAATAAAATATCTGTAGAATAGACACAGCATACGCACATTTTGTCATACATGATTTTACCGTACATATGCCTAAGGATCTCATTTCTACACTATTCAGTCTTCTTTCAGCCTTCTTCTGCCAGTTCCATGCCTCACTTCCGTATATTAGGGTAGGTACCAGCACTCCATTGTGGACTGCTAGCTTCGCTTCTTTGGACAGTTTTTAGTTAGCTCCAACCGCGTCCAATCATCCATTAATTACCCATTATAACCAAGAACCCGGCCTCCCCTACTAAGTCACGAAGCGTAATCAGGAGAGATGGTAAAAGATACAGGTTCAAAATTTCCTACATAACATTATTCCTTTTGCCGCCATTTTGGATTTTTATGGTCGAAAGGTATCCCTCAACCAGTTTCTTTCGATCCGGCCCGCCACGCAGTAGATGGGCAAACGCATCCGCCGCCAGGACTTAGACAAACCTCACCCTATGAACCCGTGTACCCCTGCTAAGTTATGATTTTTTTATGGATTTATACATAGGTACATTTCTTATAAAAAATTCAAGAAACACACGTCATTTTGATTTGAAACGGTACCATCTCACAGTCATTTCATGCGATATTCGACTCTAGAGACTAATACTTTGAGTTCGATATCACAAAAGATTACGGAATCACATAAAACCTTGTGATGAACAGTCCACCGATTGCCCCCTTGATTGGTTCATTTAGTAAAACCATATATAGGGACACAGATCAACTTTGTCTAATAACTTCTTACCTGGATCAACATTCAACATACTACGGGAATAGATCAATATATATGAGATCAACAAAATCTTTTGAACTTGATTAAACAAAAATGTAACTTTAATGCATCATTTACTACGTTTCGTGACTTAGCAGGGGTGCCCGGGTTCATGGGGTGAGATTTGTCTTAGTCATTTTATAAGAGAAATTTTGAACATTGATTGAATAAAATTTTATTTTAATGTATCTTTTACCATTTCTCCCGACGTAAGTTTCTTGTAATGATTAAGTTGAAACAAAGCGAAGTTATGATTAAGTTGAAACAAAGAAACGGCCTAGATAAAAGCGACACTCAGAACCGAAGAAGCTATAACCTGAGAACGAGAAGAGCCGACCCCAACAGCCTACCTAGGCAATGAGTTGGGATAGTGCTAGGAAGAAGAAGAAGAAGAAAGCGTAATATCCATAATATGTGACTATTAAAATTGCGGCGATTAGATTGGTGAGAATTAAATTTTTCAAATTTTAAATTATGATTGCTAAAAAATTTATTCTAATTTGTTTATTACTAAACATGGCTTAAGTCATTTCAAGCTACGATTCCAACCAACGATATTTTAGTATATGATCGTCAATCAACAGGAGCCATAATCTCTGTACATCAGAGCCCTCGAGAACTATTACAATTATGTGTACCGCCGCCCCTGGAACCATTTATTAGATAACCAACACCGCTACCATAGGTCACCGCCAACGTTTAGCGAGATTGTTGTTTATTTCTTATATTTTTTACATCATATCCACACAGGAGGTCCTGAGGAAAATCGTAACCCTCAGGGCCTATGTCATCTTTGTGAATGCTGTGCTTGGGGAATTTTGAAGGAAAGGAAGGAGAGTGAGTTCTGGGAAGTAAATAGGTTTGATGGGTGGGTAGTAATCTGGGGTTCAGTGTGTTCGAGTGATATACATAAGAATCTAACTCTCCTACTGCGTTGCAAGGCGATGCGTTGAAAGAGGACTAATCGATCCGGCCCACCACGCAGTTATTAGGCAGGCGCATCCGCCGCCAAGCCCCTCACATACCTCACCCCATAAACTCGGGCACTCCTGATAAGTCACCAAACATATCAAACAACTTGGGGAGACCTATGGCAGAAGTGTGGGTTATCAAATAAATGGTTCCCGGGGCGGCGGTACACATACCCTCCTCCCAAATTGTGATAAACTTCTACTTTCAAATGTAAAACATAATTTAAAACGTACCTAAATGACGGCCTCCGTTATCGAGGGGTAAGGCTATCGACTAGCAATCCGAAGGTCGCGGGCTCAAATAAATTTTACTAAAATAAATTCTATTTTACAATTAGTGTTTGGCAACCAGATCTGAATAGCCAGGTACTCTCCCAACTTTCTCCCCGTCATCTCCTTCGAGGTTCACAATATCTTCAGTCTCACAACAACCCCAATTGGGGATGCCATAGTCTCACTGGCTCCAGACGGTAGCAGTTGGGACTCTGGTGCGATATTCATTTTTTTTTATAATGAAAATAGAAATATTGGTTCAGTATTATAATCAGATAATGATTAATACATCAGTGAATAACATTCATTTAACATGACCACCCAACGAGAGGCTGATTTGTTTCACAGTTTATGGATGACATGTGCAGTGCTATACTAATAGACAGTTTTTAGTTAGCTCCAACCGCGTCCAATCATCCATTAATTACCCATTATAACCAAGAACCCGGCCTCCCCTACTAAGTCACGAAGCGTAATCAGGAGAGATGGTAAAAGATACAGGTTCAAAATTTCCTACATAACATTATTCCTTTTGCCGCCATTTTGGATTTTTATGGTCGAAAGGTATCCCTCAACCAGTTTATTTCGATCCGGCCCGAAACGCAGTAGATGGGAAAACGCATCCGCCGCCAGGACCTAGACAAACCTCACCCTATGAACCCGTGTACCCCTGCTAAGTTATGATTTTTTTATGGATTTGTTTTTGCGAAATTTTCGTTTCGATCTAAATACGCATACATTTCTTATAAACAATTCAAGCAACACACGTCATTTTGATTTGAAACGGTACCATTTCACAGTCATTTCATGCGATATTCGACTCTAGAGACTAATACTTTGAGTTCAATATCACAAAAGATTACGGAATCACATAAAACCTTGTGATGAACAGTCCACCGATTGCCCCTTGATTGGTTCATTTAGTAAAACCATATATAGGGACACAGATCAACTTTGTCTAATAACTTCTTACCTGGATCAACATACTACGGGAATAGATCAATATATATGAGATCAACATAAGTATGCCAATTTGGGTAGATCAACATACTACGGGAAAAGATCAATATATATGAGATCAACATAAGTATGCCAATTTGGGTAGATCAACATAAATTATGCATCCGATTTCCATACAAATTTTGAAAATTTTACTAACAGTATATCAAATGGTTTTTCTGGCAAACTGGCAACAGTGATAATTATTGTACCACTGTTGTCAATTCATTCAGATGTATTCCATAATAGCCAAGTTATATGGTGTTAAAGGTGGATCAACTTAGTCTAACAACTTCTTACTGGATCAACATAATACGGGAAGAGGACAATATATATATATATATTTATATATATATATATATATATATATAAATATATATATATACTTATAAATATACTTATAAAATTTATATATATTTATATTTTTACAAAAAAGATTTATAATTATTCCTAACTGAAAATCGTACCAGAATTATATATAAATATAATTCTGGTACGATTTTCAGTTAGGAATAATTATAAATCTTTTTTTGTATTTATTCACACACTATTAACACTTCCATTAAAAACATTTGCTTGTGGATGGAAGAGGAGTGTAAATTTGCGAGAATAAAATATACAGTGGTGCCTCACACAACGAACTTAATTCGTTCCAGGAGCAAGTTCGTTATGCGAAAAGTTCGTTATGTGAAACGCGTTTTCCCATAACAATACATGTTAAAAAAAATAATTCGTTCTGTAGCATAAAATATGGTAAGATGACATAAAAAAAAGATAAATTTTTTGTTATTATTTTTATTTAGATACATCTAAAAACATAATGAAAAAAACACACATTTTTTAATTTTAAGAAATAATCGAATCTTGCACATCTTCATCCATTTTCCGCCGATGGCCCCCTGCTGGCTTTGAAATCTTCTTTATTATCTTGATTGCTGCTACTTCCAGGGATGTTTTTCTTTAGATCTTCATAAATTATCTTGGCCTTGTAACAGATAATATCTTGGGTTGTTACGTCACCTTTCACCTGCCTGTCCTTAATCCAAATCGCTAATAGCCTCTCCATTTCCTCGTGGATTGAAGATCTATGTTTTTCATTAAATAGTTTTGATACTCCTTTGGCTACTTTGGCTGATTTTATTGCATCCTTGTTTTTCAAAATGGTGAAAATGGTGGTCTTGTTGAGGCCAAACTCTTTGACGAGGTCACACTGTTTTACCCCACATTCACTCCTTCTAATTATTTCCTGTTTCATTTCAAGAGAAATCACCTTCCTGCTTTTTTTAGAACCCATCATATAAAAAAAATGTTGAGTTTATCTTAAAAGGACGACTGCCGTGATACGTGTGCGATTTAATTCGTAATGAAGAACGATTGCTGCGATACGTGCGTAAGTTAAGCGTACTACGCAGTGACTAACGAGTCTAACGACTGCCTGCGCGGGAGGATGCAATTAATCGGCAGTGATCGTAGAAGATCGGGCGACTTCGTTGTGTGAAGCGAAGTTCGTTGTATGAATCGTGAAATGAACGAAAAGGAAGTTCGTTGTGTGCAGCATTCGCTGTGCGAGGCGTTCGTTGTGTGAGGCACCACTGTATATAATAAGAAACTTGGTCAATTGCGTCAAGTTTTACATACTCCTCGATTTCTTCCACCGTTCACTTTCGCATGTAATATTGTGATTTATTTTCACCGTTGATCCATTATGCCATTTAAGTGTCCGTTTTTAAAATCATATTTATTACATCTGCCTTAGCAAATTAGCTAATTGTCAAATGAGTCATGCACTAATGTTTTTGATTTCAGATTTTCCTAGAATTCAAAATTTTTAAATCGGCTAACGACTTTGCAATAAAAATCCATTGTTTAATATTCTCAATATTTTGAATAATCTAATGTGCAAATTGTAGCATGAGGTTTTCTCTGAAATAGCTCTGAGTGTCTTGTCTGGTTAGGTATACATTCTTAACACTTATTTTTAATACATTTTATATTTGATTCAATCATTTTTTCTTATGCGTAGTGTTCCAAGCTCGATAATATTGCTATCTCGCACTCACCTATTACAGTAATTGAAGGGGGATTAATAATAGTAAAATAAGTCGGAGATGGAGATTAAACGAATATATAAATATTGCACGATCAAGTAAATCAAATTTGACGGCCTCCGTGGATGAGGGTTGACCGTCTGAAGCCAGTGAGACTATGCCATACCCAGTTGGGGTATGTTGTGAGGAGGGGAATGGAATGGAGAAGAGGAAGTACCTGGCTATTGAGATTTAGCCACCGACTACGGCTAAATCCATTTAAAGCATAGTTTAGATTCTGCACTGAATGGTGGTCATGGCGACACGAGTTAAATTGTACTTGCGCACGTCGGGATTTAAATCGCATTCGTAGCCATGGATAGTAACTACTCATCCACGGAGGCCGTCATTACACTTATAAGTAATAAATTAGAATATAATGAACTATATGAACTATGTTCAATTCCATTACAGAATTCACAGCAAAGATTTGTTCAAATTTATTCCTGCTATAAAATTATTTGGCACCTCGCACTAGAAGGTCATTAAAAAAAACATTAATATCATATACTTACCTAATAAGTATGAAACGATAATTTGATGGGTTACAGAGTGACTCATTTTCAAAAAAACATTGTATGGAATTTTCAATAAAGAGTAGTTAGGGTTGATATTAATAATCCCAACGAATTGGGGAAAACAAATAAAAATGATATTTAAATAATTTCGAATTGGTTAGTCATTAGTTGACGTGCTTCTTAATTTGTATTATACTACAAAAACACTATTTAACAAATAATTTTAAAAAAGGGGAGAATTTATTTTTGTGTTGACCCACTGTGGAACCCTCTTTTACTATGATTTTCTAGGTACGTAAAAATGATCGACCGCAACACATCATCTCTATTCGAAAATAATACAGGGTTGATAAAAGCACATGACAAGATTAAGAAAGGGGTGCTTAGATATTTTATAAATGTAGTTACGATGATATACTATATTGACGTCGTTCGTGGTTGAATTATTCCGACCCATCGGCTACCAATGCGAATGGAAAAAGTCTATTTTATAGAAATTGTACGTTAAAAATAATATACAGGGTTTTCCAATAAGAGGTGTTATTTTGATATTCAATCGTAAAAGATCAATGGTTTCGTTGCTTGTGTGGCACGTAGCGCCGTCTTGTTGAAAGTAAACGTTTTCCAGATCAATACCATCCAATTTCGGCCCTAAAATATCATTAATCATCTCTCGATAGCGCAATCCATTCACCGTAACTGTTGCTGCAGCCTCATTTTCGAAAAAGTAAGGTCCAATGTCTCCGCCGGACCATAAACCGCACCAAACAGTCACACGTTAAGGATACAGAAGCTTTTCAACAATAACTCTTGGTTTTTCCGAGCCCCAGATGAGACAATTTTGCTTGTTGACGAAGCCACGGAGGTGGAAATGGGCCTCATCACTCAATATGATTTGCATTTGATTCACTTAAGTGAATTTTAATAATTTCAATGCGTTTTTGAAGCGTGTATCAATCCATTTTCATTAATAACGTAGTTTCTAGTTGTCAAATGTTAAAAAATGACAGCTTCGAAAGTAACAACTACCGAAATAGTAGGCTATTCAAAATAACATCTCTTATTGGAAAACCCTGTATTTTTTCAGAGTAGTAAATACTATCAGTATCGCCCTGATGAAAGACGACCTTACTTCCCCACCTTTCTCTTCCCATCTTGTTCCCCTGCCCACTACCTTCAGCCTCACAACATACCCAAATTAAGGATGCCTTTATCTCACTGACTCCAGACGGTTGAGAACAGTTGGGATTCTTTTGAGGTAGATATTCATATGAAAAACAGGTGTGACTTGACGAAGATATTGCACGATCAAGTAAACCAAACATTGGAGTCGGGTCATTCGAAAACCAGGATAACAGAAGAGTATGTATGAGCCGATGTATGAATGTGGATGAAACAATAAGCTTGTATCAAGACAAAACAAGTTGTGTGACGGTCCATACTCTTTGTCTAAACGTTGTTTTTGTAATACCATACAAGAGCACAACTGCTCCTAATCGTCCGGAGCCAGCGAGACTTTGGCATCCACAATTGGGGTATGTTGTAGTAGGTAGTAGGAAGGGGAATGTGGGGAAGTATCGTGGTCTTTCACTAAGGCGATACTGAAACTATCTTTCACTCTAGAACGTACCCAAATATCATATATATTATTTTTAGTGAACTAATTGTATACCTGATAATTTTGGTATGTTTTGAGGTCTGTAGGTGGTAAAGAAGTGAAGGAGTTGGGGGAGGGCATGGTTAAGATGGTGGAGAAGTACGTTGCTATTCAGATCTGGTCACCAAACACAGATAAAGCCATTTAAAGCATTGTCTAGATTCTTAATGGTGGTCTTTCACCAGGGCGTTACGGAGAGTATATCCCTTTCTAGAAATTACTTGATGCCGCAAATATTCTATGTATTATTTTAAATGAATAAATGGATTCGTAGCCAAGGATCGTAACTACTCAACCACGGAGGCCGTCTTTTGGGGAAAGGGCGTGATGTTTGATTAGTTAGTAAGTTAACATTATGAACGCTTTCGATAAATTATAACCGGACAGTATTTAAATTCCACCTACTAACATCAATACATAAGGAAAATGTTATTTGTGTAATGATTGAGCACTTGGCTTTCAGAGGAATGAACCCGACGTACCCTACTTTTATCAGCATTTTGAAGTATTTAGGTATATAATAAACTGATATAGAATTTCGAAAGCTTTGGTGAATCGCATTTTTTTATTTCATTTAAATTAATTTGAATTGCAGAAGAAGTCAAACGATGAAGACACGTCACAATCGAGTACATCGTATAGTTAAGTCGGGTCATGTCAATAGTTCAAGAGTCTGAATAACAGAAGATACGTATGGGTTTAATCATGCATGTGAATGAAGCAAGGAGGGTTTGCCAAGACCCGTCTACCCTTGAGAAAACTGCGTAATGATCAGTTAGTTATGTATTTCCCAGTTACTAACCATAAAATCAAAGATAATAGGTTTTCTGTGGGTCCTGCGAACTCTGGTTAGAAACTATCTAACCTAACAGTACCTAGCTATTATAAAAATATTTTTAACAGTAAATTATTTTTCTAATTTTCAAAATTGTAAGTTGTTTTTTAAAAATTCGCACAATCCCGTAATAGGTCACTGACCTGAGCTAATAAATAATAATCAAGAAAATTCACAAAAAATATATTTTAAAATCTTTTAGATTCCCGATGAAATTCAAATATAATTTTCATACAATTAAATGAGATTAACTAGTTTTAAAAATTAAATTTTCGCCGGACAAATAGATAGTTTCTGTTCATACATATATTTATATTTTTTAATTCGAGTTATGATGTGGTTTTCAAATGAACTGATGCTTTTTTCCGATTATCTCCGTAAAAAAATAAATAAATTAGTTACATGTATTTACCGCTCTTTTTTGCAACAAAATCAAATACAAAACAAGCGATTTAAAAATGTTTCTTTCAAACAATGAACAACCTTTTTTTCTAAGAAAGTGTAAGTATATTATTTTAATAAGATTATTATTTAATTCTATTATCTATTCTGTAATGTTAACAATATAAATAAATATTAAAAATAAATAAAATCGATATTAATTTAATATTTTCCAGCTTTTCCCAAACTGCGGCTCGTGTTGACTAATAGTAGTTACTACCCCCTCCCCCCGGCTTACTAGGGGCTGGCGGGTATAAATACCCATTCCCAGTGGTTCTCAAACTACATCCGGTCACTACGCCAACAAGTTACAAGTTGTTCCTCTGCTCCACAGTTTATTTACTATCGATCATATCATGATTAAAGTTTATTTCTATGAAAATCTTCAGAATATACATTGAAATGTGTTCACGAAAGAGTGATCTTATCAATTCATTGTATAAGTGCTTCAATTCTCCGGTCACTTTGGTATTTGTAATTATTTGCTGCAGCGATGTGCAAGTTTAATGAAGAGGGAAGCCGACGGGTAAATGGCTACCAAGGGACGCACTTAGGACAAAACATAGTCGTCGAGTTCCAACCATTTGTTGATGTGCCGAATATCTTCCATGATGAAATTGCACGAAGGCTCGCGGTGATGAGAGCACGGAGAGAACCTACAACTGAAAACCTGGAAGCAGTTCACGACAGTAGCTTTAATCTGCGCCACCAGTATCTTACCGAGTATCTGCCGGTGTTCGATTATGACACAACACGGGACCACTTAGACGAACGTGTGCCGATGGACGACGATGTCCAATACGCTGTTCAATTTGCTGGAGAAGTGGAGATTTATGAATATCCCGCTAGTCCAAATGATTACGAGAGAGTTATTGAAGCTATTGATCAAAGCGAGGAAGATTCAAACACGCAAAATGATGCGACACTCAATGAGGAGTATGAAACAATTGAGGAGAGCAACACTTCACGTGATGGATCGTCTGCAACAATGGACCAAGAACGCAACGAAGCTAATGAAGTCCTTTCACCAAACAGTCTGGCAACAATAATGAAACGTTGAGATCATCCCCAGAAGGGAACAGTGTTAAAGCTGGCAATTTTCTAACCCTAAACCCATTTATTTGGGCTGTAAATCAACACGAAGAAGAATCAAACGCGAAAGATGATGCAACTGTCATGGAAGTACCAAAATATTCTGAGGTCAACAAGATATTGTGATAATGTTCAATGGATTTTGGGCAATAATAAATCAAGAGAATAAACGACCCAGGAAATCCATGGCAGACATTCCACCGAACAAACAAATAGACAGTGAAGAGGAAGCGGTGACAGTCTCTGCAATATGGAGCAGTGTTAAATCTCATAATATTATTATCATTTCCACAAAGTTCCACATTTTATTAAGTATCTTTTTTTGTTGATTTTTTATATTTGTAATCTCTTTATCATTTGCCGTACAAAATTTGGGTCATTTTAAAAAGTTATACTCAGTTGTAAATTTGCTTCATGTTTTAATTAATTTCTAATAGATACTACAATATTAATAAAGAACCTACATTATGTAATGACATTTTTAATTTACCGTTTAAATTTTGGAAGATTTTTATAACAGTCTATTGTAAATTTGCTTCATGTTTAAATTAATTTCTAATATATAGTATTGTAAATTGAAAGAAAATTCGAGTTCATTGAACCAGATTTCACCCAGGACTAACTAACGCACAGCACTCCGAAATTAGTATGCTTGATGATGAGCAGTGAATTCACGTCGTACCAACAGCACGATAATATATTTTTATTGCTTGTTTCCGATAAGAGGAACGGCTGTACATCATTTTACATACAAAATTTTAATTTGTATTTGAAGACATAATAGCCAAATTAAATTCATAATTATTTATATGAGAATGCCGCCACAAAGAATTTTTTCAACTATTGAATACATAATTATAGCAAATACGGGTATGGCCTATTTTATTTTGTGTTTTTATGTTCAAATTTAAGTTTATTACGATAAATGCCATTTATGATTTTAGAGGATACTTTTATTATTAAAAAATAATCTAAATTATAATAAGTAAAATTAAAAAAACTTTTGCCGTTGAAATATTAATTTAAATACCTACGATTTTTTTTTAAACTTACACTATTCCAAAACCGTATATAAAATTTCCTAACCCACAAAACTCTCATTATAAGTACATTTGAAAAGTTTATTTTAAAAATGATGTAAAACAAATTATCACATTTACATTTAGTATAAAATTTATGACATCATATAAGAAAAGTGTACGTTAAGTTGTATAATAAGCTTTATTTTATTTTATATCGAGCGTTGTATTGTGCGCATGGTATTTATACCAATGAATTCATTAAAATTTAGTTCAGTTGATAGCTGATCTAATAATAAATGTCTGTTATCGTTTTAAATGTATTTAACGTAACGTTTTAATACCCTTAAAAGGTTATTACATTTTAAGGGTATATTATTTGTCACATTAAAATATTTAAAAATAAATCATCACCTTTATGGATTCCAAGAAAATTAATAAAGTATTAATTACATTTAAATCAAGTTTAATTCAACAATAATAAAAACATATTTTGTATTTTAAGTAGCTTTTGACCAAAAATATTTTATACAAACGAAATAAAAACAATGGTACTAATTTGAGTAAATGAAAAGCTACCAGATAAGAAATTAGGTAAAGACAAGCTCAGCAAACTTATATTATATTTATGTTACATAGAGCATAATTGCAAACTTTTAATAATAATTTTTGTCCGTGGTACCAAAAATAATGTGAGGACATACATCACAAATTATAATATGTTTATTTTTAAATTAAATTTGTATTGGAAATGGTCTGTTATTCCCAAGAAAATATAATGATCATTTTTTTAATTAGACTTATTTGAATGGGCTAATCTCCCAATCTGGGTTTTTTGTTGTAATGAAAGAGATTGTCAACCCTTTTTCGCTTGACTGTCTTTCTGACTGGAACATCTGCTTCATCGGAGAATTGTTCTGCAACTTCATCAGGGAATATTGTCTCCACTTCATCCTCAGCTCCAAGTTCTGCAACATCATCAGGGCGGAATATCTCCTCTACCACCTCTACTCCAAGTTCTAATGCTGAAGACTGTTCTTCCTCTCCATCGATTTCTTCATCAGATGATCCTTCCGTTGTGTAGTCTTCCAAGTCATATGCCTCTCTTTCCTCCGTGTATTCTACTTCAATTTCGTCGTCTGTTTGAATGTCATCATTTTCCAATGGGTTCAGGCTCTGTCTAATCTGTGCCAGACGTTCCATAATTTCAATTTGGAATTCATCTTCCACATAATAAGAGTTATTGGGTTCAATGGCCACAATGGTTTGACCTATGTGTATTTCTCGGTAGCCATTTGGGCGGCGGCTCCCTTCTTCCTGAAAGACGCACATCTGTAAAGAAAGATTAACATTCACTGAAAATGACATTGAGTCCGCTAAAAGTGTTTATTGGAAATGCGTACCGGTAAAAAACTTTGCCAGGAGAGTCGGCAAAGGTAAAAATACACAAACTGATAAAATAATAATAATTAAATTTCTTTAAGAAACAAAATGCCGAAATTTGCGGCTTTAAACATAAACAAACTACCGCCGGTAAAATTCTATTATATTGAAGCCACTGCAATTCTTAGAGATTTAATAATTATCAAAAGCGATGTTCAAAAACTAAAAGATGAACCCTACCATATTAAAACTTGGCGATTAAAGAACAAACAGATTTGTTAACTTCCGAGATAAATAGTCTTACATTTACTGTCAGTCAACTAACAAACACAAACTTGAATACCAACAGCACAGTACTATCTGTTAACGAAAGGCGAAACATCATATCAAGGCCAAACATGAGGAAGATGCAAATATTTCAACGCCATCTATGAAGAAAAGTAAAAAACCTGATTACCCACCTGAGATCGAAAAATGAATTTATTACCCAAAATCCTTTGCAGATGTCGCTTACGACAATCTTTCATGTGTAAATAAAAGTTTTAATACCATACTTCTTAATTTGAATTGTACTACAATTTTATTTATTGTATTTTTTTTTAAATGTAATTTTACAAATATGTAGATTTTATTTGTCTTCCTAACCTCACTGTCGAACCCTCTTTTATGATGATTTTCAAGTTAGGTAGAAATGATGGACCGCATCACATCTCCTCTGTCTGAAAATAATACTAGGTTGATAAAAGCGTCATGATCAAGATTAAGAAAAGGATTTGAGATTTTCAAGGCCAAAAGAATTATAGTGATTTATTTTTTCAATATTATGCCGAGTTGTGTTACGTCCTTCTTTAGCCACTGTAATAATGCTTTCCGAAACGTTGGATAAATAAGAAGGTAGCACAACACGGCATAATACGCCAAAAATAAATCACAATATTTAAAAAAGGCAGGCTTAGATATTTTAGAAATGTAGTCACAGAAATATCCACCATATTGACGTCCTTCGTGGCTGAGTGATCACGACCCTTGGCTACGAATCCGAAAGGCGCAACTTAATTTTATTTGAATATTGTGTGTTATTTCTTAATTTATTTATAAAATTACCGTATATTCTATTTGCGATACATTCCAAATTGGTAGTTACTATCAGTAACGCACTGGTGAAAGATCACCTTACTTCTCCACCTTTCTCTTCCCATCTCCTTATCCTCTCACTATCTTCAGCCTTACAGCCTACCCCAATAATTGAAGATGTTATAGTCTCAACTGCTCTCACCGTCTCCAGGTTGAGAGCGGTTGGGACTCTTGTTTAAAGTTCACTTTCAGTAAAAAAAGTGTTTTTAACTAACTAACAATCACACCGTTTCGCCACAGTGGTATGCAGAGAGGATGTACCACAAATAACTTCTTAGCAATATATTATTGTGTGATAAATGATGATTTGGGATCTGGTGAAATTTCCAATAAAAAAAAATTCTTTCGTTCTTTAAAAAACCATCATGCAGTTTCCTACAAAGGTACTACAAAGAGGATAGATTTCTAAACAACTGCTTATACGAGTATTCACGTCCCGTTCCCATTGCATTGGACAGTCTACCTTTTCATTTAGGTACATTAAGTGAATTTAACTATTATCAATAATATGGACCAGAGAAGTTAGGAAAACACCCATCCTTAGTATTATTATTCTTTCACAAACCATCACGCCGTTTCCCCAATACTATTGGTGTATTTATTCTACTGTGTGCAAAGAAGATGGACTATACGTGTATATACGTCCGGTGCCTAATCCACTGAACAGCTTGCTTACATTGTTTTATTTTCATGATGTTCTGACAACGCACTGGGTGAGAGTGCAGTACGTGCTACCCCTGACTGAATAAATAGGAACAATGAGGGAAATCACATTGAAAAGAATGGAGGTGAGGTTAAAATAATTATATATATATTAACATTAAAATTGATCAAAATAAATCACTAAAAAATGTCATTAACCATTATCTTTACGGATTTCAAATTACTTAGACATATTTTATTTACATTCAAAGCAAGCTATATCTATATATAGGTTTATATCGAGAATTATTTTTGCTTAAAATTTATTACAAATAAGTACAAAGTTGAATTAATGAAAAGCTTCCAGATAAGATGCGTTTACGTACAGCCAACTTAATAATAGTTTTGGTTCAAAAATATATAATACAAGGAAAGCACAAGTTTATGACTAATCTCCCAATCTGAGTTTCTTATTGTAGTGAAAGAGAGCATTAACTAACTGGAACGTCTGCTTCTTCGGAGAATTTGTCTGCAACATCGTCAGGGTAGAATGTTTCCCCTTCAACCTCTGCTCCAAGTTCTGCAACATCGTCAGGATTAAATGTCTCCACTTCAACCTCTGCTCCAAGTTCTGCAACATCGTCAGGGTAGAATGTCTCCACTTCAACCTCTGCTCCAAGTTCTGCAACATCGTCAGGGTAGAATGTCTCCACTTCAACCTCTGCTCCAAGTTCTGCAACATCGTCAGGGTAGAATATCTCGAATCCCATATCTGTTCCAAGTTCTAATGCTGGAGACTCCCCACCCATTTCTTCATCAGATGACATTTCGGTTGTGTCGTCATATACAATACTTTCCTCCGAGAATTCAATTACACTTTCATCATCCGTTTCAAATGCACGGTCTGTTTCAATTTCATCATTTTCCAGAGGGTTCAGGCGCTGTCTCATCCGCGCCAGACGTTCCATAATTTCAACTTGGGATTCATCTTCTGAATAATAAGTGGGTTCAATGGCCACAATGGTTTGGCCTATGTGTATTCCTCGGTAGCCATTTGGGCGGTGGCTCCCTTCTTGAAATATGCACATCGTGTATCTGAACTTTTTAAACAATATTTTATACTAATTGACAAGATCTGAGATTCACTGATCAAGTAAGCGCAATTTAGTTTTAAAAATGATGAGATTTTTTAAATTAAAATAAACTGTGTGGCAGAGTGACAATGTAACTTGTTGATGGAATTTTTAGAATGGTTTGAGAACCACTGGGTTGGTCTATTTATACCCGCCAACCAACCCTTAATGACTAAATCCCTACATATGATCGGGAAGGGGGTAGTGCAATTAGCGCGGACGAACGAGCCACAGTTTGGAAATCCCTGGAAACAATGGAATGACGCACAGGTAATTGTGTCTATGATTTGAAGTCACATTAATATTATTTTGAATTTATATCGAAATTTTTTTAATGCGTTTAGTATTAATTTTGAAATGAACTGTTGAGTGCAAACTACGCCATTCTAATATTATAACAATACGTACTCAATAATTAATATACATACTTACTAAATTATCGAAAAAAGCAAACACTTTGTGGGTTGACATTATACAAAATGAGACAAGTGTTTGTTTCATTTTGAATAATATACTTACTATTATGTATTAATTCAGGCCCGTTTTAAACAGAATTAGAAGGTTTAGGCATGTAGAGCGGATAAGCAAGGAAAGGAATGTAAGGAGAATATATGAGGCGGAAATGAATGGTAGAAGAAAACCAGAGTCGCCCGAGAGAGACATGGCACGCTCAAGTGAATCAAATAGTTGAGTGGGGTCTTCCGAAGTCTCTTAATTGATCTTACTTTGTATCGTGGTCTACCCTCTCTGCCTACCTCTGCGGGGAAACGGCGTCATGGTTAGTTATTTACTTATGTTATTTCGACATTTAGTTGACTATTCATACATTGTTACTACAAAAGAATGTAAATGACTGCAAGAGTTTTGGCCGTGTTTGGAGACCACATCTGAATTGCCATCTACTTTGCAATCTTCTTTTTCTCCATAGCCTTTTCATCTCACTCACTTCAACCTTATAATATACCCCAATAGATGCTATAGTGCCCAGGGGATGCTATAGTCCCACTGGCTTCAGATGGTTGAGAGCAGTTAGTACTCTTGTGCAGTATAAACAATAAGTCTAAAGCTACCTACTTACTTTTACGGCATGTCCGATAACCTTTCAGAACAGAAATGTTATTGGAAATGGCTTCTACTGTGTTAAGTGACCAGTTACTTTATAGTCAGGTACTTTCCAACCTTCCTCTACTCCATCTGCTTCCCCTCGCCGATCTCGTATGCCAACATATTTATTTATGCAAATAAGAAATGTTTTGTGGATGCAATAATTCAGATTTTACAAATGGTTAATTTAATATCTTCAAACCATATGTATTGATTATTTATATATTTTGTGGCTTTTAATTTTTTTTTCCAATGTTTTTTTTTTACTATAAGGACTATATCATCGGTATATGAGATAATTTGTTAACAATTAATAGTGGTGAACAAATGTATATATTTTTTTAAATATACGAATAACCTGACAATATTTGAAAATATCCTATTACCACCACACTAAACGGAAAATGTTGCTTGTGTTGTGATGGAGGACTTAGCCGGCCGAGGAACTGAACACACTTTGTATGGGTGGGATCCAAACGCGATGTCAACTCAGCCACCGACCGGTCAAATATGTCATTTACTTAAATAATTAATAACATCGGTACAATAACGGTGCCTTGTGGAATACCACAATTTAATGTTCTTGTTCGCTAATTTAGCCATTGGTTTTTTGTGATTCTGTGTATTGTTTTGAGTACAGTTTATTCGTTACCGGGACCATAGTGGTTTACGATAGTGGTTATATAAAAAAAGGTTGCAGTAGATACTTCCCAACCATTCTCTACCCCATATAATTCCCCTTGTCATTACCTCCATTTCACAATGTGCCACAAATTAGTGATAACTCAATCTAACTGGCTTCGGGCAGTTGGAACTTTTATGCGGTATTTGTATTATTATAAAGTAGCCATGGATTTTTATACCTTCAGGTCTTTTCAAAAAAAAAATATTCCTTTGTCCCAGTTTTGTTCACTTAAGAGAATCATTAAAAAACGTAGTTAGGAATCATGCCGTTTATTTTATCTTTTACACAACTAAATAACTATCATCCCGACTCCCCACATGTGTAGGCAGAGAGAATGAACCAGCACTCAATTTCTCTTAGCACACAGTTCTTACTTCATTTTATATATTATCGTCTCGCACATACACTTATGTTATTATGACTCTTGACATGGCCTTACTCAAGTACGTATTTAATTCGCTTGATCGTGTGATGAATCGTATTCCTCGGGCATACCCGATTTCTTCCAGCATTCACTTTAGCGTCAAATATTATCTGGAAACAGATCTTTCACCGACCACGGCTAAATCCATTTCAAACAACGTTTTAATTCTGAATAGTTGTCTTTCACCAGGGCATTACTGAAAGTATTTATCAATCTGGAACCTGCACCATAAATGTTTGATATGTATTTTTTTTTAAATAAATTCTGAATTATCATAAATTATTCAAATAAAATTTACTTGCGTCCTTCGGATTTGTAACTAATAGTTAGTCAATATAGTATATTTTCGCGACTACATTTCCAAAATGACTGCGCATCCTTTTCTTAATCTTGTTAGTGACGTTATTGCTATGCATAATTTTTAGAAAATTGGGCATGTTGTAAATTTAATTCAAAAAGAAGCAAGTCAACTAATGACTAAGAACGACAATCTTTTGTGTTTACCCATAATTTATTTTCCCCTATTTGTCTTTGATATTAAAATGTTAACCCTAATGACTATTTCTTGGAAATTCCAAAGAATCGCCGATCTATTTATTTGTTATTAATTGGTTACTCTACCATTTAATCCTTATGCATTGCGAATAACATGAAAGCGAAATAAAATGAGTCACTTTAAAACCCCTAAAATTATCGTTTCGTAGTAATTAGTTAAGTATATGATAATAATGTGTTTTTAATGACCTCTAGCGCAAAGTGCTTTCAGTACAAAATGAAATAATAAATTACTGCGAATTCTGTGATGGGATTGAAAGCGATTTAAATAGTTCATTATATTCCAATTCATTACATGTTTTGTGTATTGACGGCCTCCGTGGATGATTGGTTACGAATGCAAATCAAATCTCGGAGTGCGCAAGTAAATTTTATTTGAAAACTTTGTGTTACAAGTTATTCATTCAAAATAACAGATAATGCATTTGTGGCACGGAGCAAAGTCGAAGATGCTTTCAGTATCGCCCCCGGTAAAAGACCACTATTCAGATTGTAAACGTTATTTGAGATGGATTAAGCCGTGTTCGGTGATCAGATCTGACTAGCCAGATACTTCTCGCCTTCTTTTGCCCTATCGCCTTTCCATTAACCTCAAAACATACCCCGAATCGTGATGCCGTAGTCTCACTGGCTTCAGACGGTTGGGAGCAGTTGGGACTTTTGTGAGGTATTGTTTCATAGTGCTTTCACACAAACGAAGTATTGAATTCCGTAAGTCTAAACTTAAACTTTAGGGTGCACAGTTTACACCCGCGCTGTGCAAGCGAGTTTCCTACAGAGCATCGGACCATCCCTCAGGGTAATTACTCACATTAATAAATAGGTACGATGCGAAAGTTAATATTGGAAGAGTTGGGGACATCCGAAGAAGATAGGGCAGGATCAAGATAATCAAATACTAGTCGGGTCATTCGATAAACATAATAACAGGATATACGAGATAATGTATGAGAAGATGTACGAATGTTAATGAAGCAGTAAGTTTGTGTCAAGACAATGTTAGTTTTGTGGCGGTCCATCCTCTTTGCCTTCCCCTTTTTATGTGAAAATCGCCATTTCAAGCAACGTCTTGATTATGAATGGTGGTCTGTTACCAGAGCGATACTGAAAGTATCTCCCATTATGGAAGATATTTGGTCGCAAATGTGCTCTATTTTATTTTAAAAGAAAAAATGTTGAAATAAAATTAAAGAGCGCATACCGGGATTTGAACCCGCGACTTGGTGTAGCCAAGGATATTAATCTCTCAACCACAGAGGCCATATTTGGGGAAAAGCTATGATGGTTGGTTATTTAACATTATAAACTATTAAACTCAAAACATCATAAAATTAATTTAAGAAAAGATTTGGGTTACCAATAACCCTTTGAATTCTTTTGAAATTTGAATCCGTCCTACTTGGACATAAACCGAAAATGCTGCTGGTGCAGTGATGGGGTTCTTAGGTATCAGAGCTGCATACACAACTGCTGACCCGGTACAATAGTGCGCCCACTGTTGAATTTGACAGCCACCTCTTGTCCGGATCCCCAAAATACCTGTGAAATACCCTTGACTCTATGAAGAAACTGGCGGTCAGTTTGATAGGTTCCCCTATCTTAAGAACAGGCATCAGATATGTTCTATTCTAATGATCAGTTATGTTCTAATGATATTACAATAGAAGATGCTCCAAGGAACTAGTGTCATTGATTTAACGGGCTAACGGGCCCAACGGCTGACATTTGTCACATGAGAACGGGTCGCTTCTATGACCCGTTCTTGAGTCCATCAGCACGGCTGTTTTCAGCAACAATTTGCCAGCCTCTGTTTTTCCTCCCTCCTAAAACCCATGTTTCTTCAATATCCATGTTCACTCCTTCCTCTCTTCAATAAGACCCTCCACAAAGCATCCCAAGAAATAAAACCCGGGATCTCTTGCCTTTCCGGGACAAGCGTCTTAGACCGATCGATCATTGAGACCTATTTATTATTATATTTCAAAATCAGAATTAACAATATCATCTTGCATCTAATTTTTCCCATAGAAACTGAAAACTGCTTGCATTCGTTTATGTTTTATAATATTATTACATCATTGTATTATGATTATTTATTCAATATTATTGTATTTACTTATAAACCAATTGTAAAATACTTTAAGCCACATTTTTGAAGACTATTTCAAAAACCGAAGATTTTTTGAAAATTTCTCAACCCATAATTTTTATAAACAAAATATCATTATCATCTAAATATCAAGATTTGTAATAAGTCTTACATTCGTCTATTTATTAAGTTAAATCGCCTCCTGCAAAGTTTTCATTTTGTGGCAATTATATTTTAGTTCACTGTGAAAAGCGTTGTATTGTGCGCATGCTATTTATATCAATGCATTAATAACGTTGAAAGGTTGTCAGAAGATATTATGTATTTATATTAAAATCTTTACTCTGATGGTTTCCAGGTTACTTAATAACATATTATTTACATATGTTACAAGTTGAATAAATGAAAATCTCCCAGATAAGAAACTATACCTATAAACTTGTTAACTTTCAAAATATTTACATTTTATACAATACAAATTAAAAGCCACCGGATGAGAGATGAAATTGATTTTTATTTTAGAAAACTTTTGATAATAGTTTTTGTCCGTAGTACCTAGTTCGCAGTCACCCATTATTATATGTTTACATATCTTTATTGTTAGGTTTATGTCACATGTGTATTGTAAATAGACACACAGTCAGTTATGTACAGATAAAACTTATTTTTTTAATTACACTTTTTTATAGACTAATCCTCCATCTAGAGATCGTCAATCCTTTTTCGCTTGACTGTCTTTCTGACAGGAACATCTGCTGCACCGGAGAATTGTTCTGCAACTTCATCAGGATAGAATGTCTCCACTTCAACCTCTGCTCCAAGTTCTGCAACATCATCAGGGCAGAATATCTCCTCTCTCACCTCTACTCCAAGTTCTAATGCTGGAGACTGTTCATCCTCTGCATCCACTTCTTCATCAGAGGATCCCTCCGTTGTGTAGTCTTCCAAGTCAGATGACTCTCTTTCCTCCGTGTATTCGACTTCATCATCTGTATCAACTTCGTCGTCGCTTTCAATTTCGTCATCTGTTGGAATTTCATCATTTTCCAATGGGTTTAGGCTCTGTCTAATCTGTGCCAGACGTTCCATAATTTCAAATTGGAAATCATCTTCTGAATTATAAGTGGGTTCAATGGCCACAATGGTTTGGCCTATGTGTATTCCTCGGTAGCCATTTGGGCGGCGGCTTCCTTCTTGAAAAATGCACATCTGTAAAGAAACGTAAACATTATTAAAAAACGAATGAAAATATTACATTTATATGACAAATTAAGAAAGTACAATGCATTTTGAAAATTCTCTTACTTTAGCAGAACGGTATCTAAAGAAAATAAAATGGTATTGTTTGTCATCATCACAATGTTAAAAGAGGCAATGTAAAGGAATTTATTTTTTGGGCATTTAGCCGTGTTAAGTTTCCTTCTTCTCTAGTCTTTTCAGACTGCCCCGCAGTCGACTAGTTCAAGAAGGAAGACCAACACTGCACATTTACCCAAAATATAAATAATTAGAAAAAACATAATGTAATTATCGTAAAATTGAAGATTTTGGTTGAAATCTGACTGCAGAATAAATCCAGTAGAACTTTTTGAGAATTTTTTCCACTAATTTCCAAGAATGGAGATTCACGGAAGATGCAATTTAGTTTAAGATTTTTTTAAATAAAACAAACTGTGCAGCAGAGAGACAACGTAACTTGTCGATGAATTTTTTGGAATGGTTTGAGAAGCACTGGGTATGGATATTTATACGCGACAACCAACCCTTAATGACCGTAGGATAAAATATTTTCGGGAAGAGAATAGTGCAATTAGCGCGGACTGTACGAGCCACAGTTTGGAAATCCCTGGAAACGGTGGAATGACGCATAATGGCATATAGCATTTGAAGTGAAATAAATATTATTATTTATAATTCCACATATCATACTTCAATAGGGCAATTTGTTTATTTGTTGACGGCAAAAATATGCAATTTAAAAATCATTAAAAATACCTGCTTACTTTTTTATTATTTGGTGTGGCGGTCACGGCACGGCGTGATGGTTAGTTTGTATTAGTTCTTTATATTTTTCCATAAATTATTTTTTAACCCTTATGTACAAACGTTTTTAGATAATTTTCTTAAAAGAGGTAAGAAAAGGGAATCCACAAAGGCACTGCCTATGGGGGGGGGGCTAATACCTATAATTAATACTAAAATAAGAATATAAATAAACCTGTTAAATAAAATTTGGCTTGATCAAAACCTGTTAACCTTAAACACGGCCAGAACTAAATATATTACTATTAGCATTTTCTCTGTAAATCGGCAATCTTTTGACCGTTCCTAAAAAATTATTTTTTGTGTGCAGAAATGTTATTGTCAACCTTTGCAAAGAGTAGACAATATCAAATTTATTAGCTTAATAATTAATAGAAATCTTAAATGGAACAATCATCTTACTATATTAACAAACAAAATAAGAAAGCTAGACTACATCTTCAAGACTCTAAGAAATATATTGGACATAGTTATATTAAAAATTGTATATTATGCGCTTGTTCAATCAATGCTTTCATATTAGGTTGTAGTTGGTGTTCTTGTCACAAGACTGCCCAAAAGCCTTTAAATTTTGAATAAATAAAATCATTTTAAAAATAATGTACAAGAAATGTTTTTTGCATTCGTCACAGTAATTACATAGTGATAGTAAAATTTTCAGTACGGCAGTTGTACATAATCGGTTAATTTTTCAACAACATTGATTTTAAAAAATTGATATTGCGCAACACTAGATTTGGTTCTTATTTAATGTTTCAGCCGGTGAATACCAGAACATCCTTTGGACAAAGGAGTTTTTCATATAAAGCTCCGTTGCTTTATAATATGCGCATTGAAAATATAAAAACTGTTGGTTCGTAAAAATCTATTCAAGAAAATGGTAAAAAATTCAATACTGACTGAGAGTGGTAATGTCGTGGCTTCTGTCACGAATCACTTAATGAGCCCCATATTCGAAGTGACCCATGTTATGCGATTTACTTATTTGATTGAGTATAATAGTAAAGCTGCTCATCTCAAACTAATAAGGTATATTAATTTAATATTTTTGTTGAGAAGTGAAACACTAAATTTAGTGATTTTTTTTTCTAAATCCAATAACAAGAAGATATATGACTAATGTTAGTGATTGTTAGATACTTTCAGCAGCGCCCTGGTGAAATACAATTAATCAGAATCGAAATATTACTGGAAATCGCTTTAACTGTGTTAAGTGATCAGATCTGAACAACCAGGTAGGTACATTCTAATCTTCCTCTTCTCATCACTCTCCTAATAAAACTTTTCACATAATCTTCCTCTTCTTCCTAGCACTATCCCAACTCATTGCCTAGGTAGGCTGTTGGGGTCCGCTCTTCTAGTTCTCAGGTTATAGCTTCTTCGGTTCTGAGTGTCGCTTTCATCTAGGCCGTTTCTTTGTAGGATTTTGGAGCGTTGGGTCATCCAGGAGTTCTTTGGTCTACCTCTGGATGACTGTCTTTGAAGCTCTATAGACATTCCCTGCTTCACAGTGTGGTCTGGTGGTCTCCGGCTTATGTGCCCATACCATCTTAACTGTCGTTCCTCTAGCTTACTGTTTATGTCAGTGACTCCCAGGCTACCACGAATGCGTGAGCTTTTAATTTTATCTTTTAATGATACTCCTGCCGTCCATCTTAGCATTCGCATTTCTGCTGATTCGAGTTGCCTAGAGTAGGAGTTGTACATAGTCCAGCATTCGGAGCCATACATTATCGCGGGTCTAACAATAGTCTGGTATGTCTTTCCTTTAAGTTTTATTGACATTTTCGTGTCGCACAAAATTCCTGTTACGGATCTAAATTTCATCCATCCCACTCCTATCCTATGGTTGACATGCGCTGCACATCCTCCGTCTCTGTGGATGAGTGAGCCCAGATACTTAAATGAGTCACAGTTGGCTAATGTTACTTCATCCAATTGCATCGAAGGAGTTACAGCATTTGGGTCTTCAAATGGTAAATACAAATATTCCGCCTTTTTCCTGCTAATTTTTAGTCCATTATCTTCCAGGATCTTTCTCCACCTTTCCAGGCTATTTTGTAGATCACAATGATTTTCTTCTATCAGTACTACATCATCTGCAAAAAGCATAGTCTTGAGAATACTGTTCATTTCTTGACTCGTTAGGTAATTCATGACCATTATCAATAGCAATGGGCTGAGGACAGATCCTTGGTGTACCCCCACTTTAATTGGAAATGTTGGTGACATCCCTGATGTGCATCTTACTTATGTTTCTACGTCTGTATACATATCTTGTATGGAGAGCACATATCCTTCTGGTACGTTATGAGATCTCAATGCCGCCCATATCAGGCTTCGGGGTACCCTGTCAAATGCTTTTTCCAAGTCTATAAATACCTTTTAAACCTATAAACTAACCTATAAATTATAATTATTAGTAAATTTACCTTTAAACTTTTCACATAATATACATTCAAATTATATCAATTGGTTATTTTGTATCTCAGAGCTTAAACTACTCTTCCATTAGAAGAGTTTGCTTGTTCAACAGTTTAAAAATTCAGTTGAAATTAAGGTGTTAAAAAATATGTATTAATATAGGTTATACTTTATATTTGGTTATATTGATGTTTTCAGAAAGATGAAAAGTAATTATGGAGAAAAAATTTATTAATAAAAGATTCGTATGATTTTCTGGTAATTTCTATAAAATATTTCTTGACAGAGTTCTAAATATTCATTTTTTTTATTTATACTTCTGATTTTTTTATTTAGGGCAAATCATAAATTAGTGTCAAGTTAGGAATAATTATAAATCTTATTATATTTATTCACACACTATCAACACTTCCATTAAAAACATTTGCTTTTGGATGGAAGAGGAGTGTAAATTTGCGAGAATAAAATAAATATAATAACAAACTTGATCGATTGAGTCAAGTTTTACATACTCCTCGATTTCTTCCACCATTCGCTTTCGCATGTAATATTCTGATTTATTTTCACCGTTGATCCATTATACCATATGAGTGTCCGTTATAAATCATATTTATTACATCTGCCTTAGCAAATTACCTAATTGTCAAATGAGTCATGCACTAATGTTTTTGATTTTGCATTTTTCCTAGAATTCAGAATTTACTTATCGGCTAATGACTTTGTAATAAAAATCCATTGTTTAATATTCTCAATATTTTGAATAATCTAATGTGCAAATTGTAGCATGAGGTTTTCTCTGAAATAGCTCTGAGTGTCTTGTCTGGTTAGGTATACATTCTTAACACTTATGTTTAATACATTTTAAATTTGATTCAATCATTTTTTCTTATGCGAAGTGTTCCAAGCTCAATAATATTGCTATCTCGCACTCACCTATTACAGTAATTGAAGGGGGATAAATAATAGTAAAATAAGTCGGAGATGGAGATTAAACGAATATATAAATATTGCACGATCAAGTAAATCAAATTTGACGGCCTCCGTGGTAGAGGGTTGACCGTCTGAAGCCATTGAAGGTTACACCCGCCCTGTCCCACCCCGGTATAGGTGACTTATGGTCACCCCTTCGGAGCTCTCGCATGAATCTAATTTTTGAATAAACGGCTCTACAAAGTATATAAATGAAGCTAGACCTTCAATGTCCCCGCATACGGTGTTAGGAAGCGGTATGCGAGCGCTTACAGGTATTAATCCAAGGACAACACAGAACAATAAGCATCAAACAATCAAGTAACAAGTGTCAGGCAAATAGTTGGTGGAGGGAACCCACACTCCAGTACCTGTAAGCACAAAAAAGAACAAAGTGAAATAATAGAGTGACGGGGGAGTTTTGCCGAGCCACGTCTGGCAGTCCTGTTGAGAGATTGGTGGTGGTTGGGGTGACTGGTGCAGGTCAGGACTTCCACACCCCTTAGCCGACCACCCGGTGGTGCCCTGAAGATAAGTATGGGAAAAAGAGGGATAAACCCTAAAGAACCTAGGGGAAAGAAGCGTCAGGAGGTCGGAGGCAGGGTGGAGGTTACCCCAATCCGCACAGTCACCCCTCTGACCACCAACGCTCCTCAGGGGTGGCGCAGGTGATTGGCGGAATCCCCCGGTAAAAACAAGAAATTAAAAGAAGCTCCAGCAGTGCATGCGGGGACGAGGCCCGTTGTCCAACCCCTATTGGGGAGAAGTAAACAATACAAGACAAACAACGAAGTTCAGTTCTAGCCTGTAAACTCGTTGCCGTTACTGAAAAAAGAAAAAAGAACCGAAAAAAATACATGTAAAAAGAAGAGAAAAGAAAAGAGAAAAGGAAAACAATAAACAATTCAATCTTTCCTTGACTCTACGTAGCAATTGGCGACCCACTTAAAACACGGCTATAAATGTGTCAGGATTGTGTTTTTTTTTGGATGGTTTAGGGTTATTTTGTTCTCTTGGAGCTCTGATACATAACCTAAAATGTTAACCTTGTTTGAATGTTAACCCGATAACTGTAAAAGTGACAAAAGTGAAATTGTTATCGCATGATTGTATGAATTTCTTATGTGCGTTGTTTTAAGGAATTGTGTGAATGTTAGGGATCATTCCTCCTTTATGGTGCCGTTAAATAATAAATTGAAACATGTTTATTTATTAATGCAGTTGACAACTGAATATTATTATTATTATACACAAATAACAACGCATATCGAAGTAACGGGAGTCGGTTCATTGCCATTAGTTCATAGCATGGGTTGCGTCTTCGCTAATAATTTCAAATAATAAATGTGTATTCTAATTAGGTAATTGTTTTCATTTTGAAAAGTGATTCTTTTTTTTCTCGTGTGGATTTAATACGTGAATAAATAATATTCTATTATAATACATTGTTCAGTATTACAATAGTACGGAAAAACCAGGGCTGGCAAAGAAATAAATATTTTATCAAGGTTGCCACATATATTTTATCAAGGTTGCCACAAATTTTTTCAAGGTTGCCACAAAATATATATTTTTTTTTTACATTATTTATCAAGGTTTTTATCTTATAAACAAGAAAAGAACATCTTGTTATTTCTAAATAAAGGGCATCATCATCATCATCATTCATAATAACAATTTGGAAAATTGTTTTGAAATTAAGTTCAATAAAGTAAATGTCAACGTTGACAAAAGAAATAATTCGATATTTACTATCAATTTTTGAAATAATGGACAATTTACACGCGACGTGTCAGACTTGGAGAATTAAGGAAAAAAAAAAATAATCACAATTTTTTTTTTGTGGTATGGACGATGACACAACGTTATCATTGGAGGGAGTTGATGGAGGTATATTCGGTCTGATCAACTGGATCCTGGTATCAACTCACTATCCATTAGGTCCATGAGTTCCGAATGGTGAGGATGGGTTTGTACCCCAAACGCAACGTATCGATCCGGAGTCGATCACGTTCACCAAACATGACAGACAGAGGGCGAGAGAAGCTTGCTGTCTGATCATTATACTTGGGCTGCTAGTTCAAGTACGGAACACTGTACTGCATCATCAGTTGGAAGGCGGGGGATTCGTTGCCTGTGGACGGTTTTTCCTGCAGGAGGCGAAAGGCCTGTTGTCCTCTGATCTATGTACGTACGTTAGTATTTCGTAGTGAGATATATGTTTGAGTGGTTCGGGTTGTTCTTGGAGGTTGATGATCAACCCTAACACGACACTTAACACATAAAATTCATAAACTCTATTTGAAATCGAGTTGTATGTTCTCTTTCACACGATACTATTTGTAGTGATTTATTGGAAATCACGCTATTATTCTCAAATATAACAAGTCTAAATCATAAACATGCACGCATTTATACTGTCGTACGTTATGCTCATGAAAAGAGCCACTCATAAATTAATATTTTTTAATTTATTTATTTACTTAAACTTAAGTACACAACAGACTCCAAGTGAACAAATGAACACTCATTTAAAAATATTATGAATTTTGTATAATGAAATTGCCTAATATACCTTAAAATGTAGTATGTGTTAGGATATAACATCTTGAAATGTAAGGAGTTACATTCCCACTGTCTCTTTCGTTTCATGATGGTGAAAACAAAGAAGCATTGTCTACAAATTACGTGCTTGAGAACACTGGTTGTTCTCGTTTCATCATTAATATGTAAACGGATATTTTTGTTATTGTTTTACAGTAAATGTCTTGATGGGTCATGAAAATATATTAAAGACTGCACCAAGCGGTGCACTGAACATTTAATCTCCTAGTGATAAAATGGAGCTGTTCGCTTTATTGCTGATGAAACGAGACATAACTTACTTGTTTTCCTTTATAAGTACGGTTCTGACTTATAATGTGGAACGATATCCCACCACCGATCCTTCCACATTTTAAGCCACTTCTTTCATATTATGATTCTTGAACCTGATTTATCTGTATTTTGTCAAGATCAGAACATACGAAGATGTATTGAAACCTTCCGTAGGTTCTGACCTAGGTTTAATCTATAAATGTTAATTTTATTTGTTGCTGATTCTTTGACTTCTCAACAGTCATTTCTGTGTACACACTTGTTGTACTTGTTACAAATAATTTTTTTTAATTTTAAAAATTGCATTGCATTAAATCTTGCTACCATGTAAGTAACATGAGATGTTCCTTTCCTATTGTTTTAGAATTTTTTATTATAAACTCTAAGTTTATTATACATAATTGTTGTTACAGTCCTGCGAGACTAATTATTAACAATTTTTTTTTTTTTGAACAACTGTTTACAGAGAAAACCATAAGTTGTTTCATAAAAATATCGATTACGCCTTCATTACTGTTGGACGTATACCTAGATCACTGCACTAATAATAGTTGCATATCACTTAACCCGATTGCACCTTCTATATTGATGGCTGTATACTGTATTAATTTGGCTACATTCTTATGCGATGGTTGTTGACTGCTTAACACTCTTGTTGAATTAAGATTGTGTATTTTCATTAACTGCTCTGTTCTCTTATGGATACCCCCATACGACCTAGTTAGGTAGATTAGGTAGAAACATCGACAAAGTGTTTTCTTATCTCCTATGGAGAAGTAGATTCAGTGATAAGTGAGGGTTGCTATGCTCCCTAAAAAGTGTTGCCTGACGGGCTTATAACCCTATTTTGGGTCAGTGATGCATTATCGCATTTGGTTGTATAAAATGAATGTGATAGACAGTCAGTTATTTGGTTAGTTATAAATGTGGCGTCTGTATTAATTAAGTCTTACTTTTATTAATTATTTACTAATTATTTTTATAAATGTAACGTCAACGGTTGTCCATGACGCTAAGTCAATTAGTCTTCACCCAGCATATTCAAGCTGTGGGTGTTGGCGGATCCCGTTCACGTAACATTGGTTGTTATGTTTAGATTAAGTTTTTAAGTTTAGTTCCTACAATATTATAGTTATTTAAGTAAGAATGGCTGCACCGCAATCCTGTTCATCCTGCCTTACGTTCGATGAAGTGCGACCGGATTTGCGGCACGCCCATTCGCTATTCTCACTTTGGTTTAATTTTGTTATATGAATACTTCCTATTGATGGTTATTATTATCTACTGGTATTTTATTGATCACTTTGTTTTTTTTTCTGTTGTAGTAGACCCTTGGACCGACCTAGAAAGAATAGGGTTAGGTTATTTCGACAATTTTATATGTTTGAGGGCAAACATTTGGTGGCGAGGGGGGTAATGTTATGATGCAGGGCTAGACTCCTTTTGTTTTAATATTTTATTCATTAATTTATTCTGCATCATCACATTTATCCTCGCCGATTCTCTAACCTAGTTAGGAACTGGGCAATTGTCGCGGGTATTGGTTTTGGTAAAATTTCGAATCATAATTTAAAATTTAAAATCTGTACCGGGCGGAAACAGATTTTAAATTTTAAATTATGATTCGAAATTTTACCAAAACCAATACCCGCGACAATCGCCCAGTTCCTAACTAGGTTAGAGAATCGGCGAGGATAAATGTGATGATGCAGAATAAATTAATGAATAAAATATTAAAACAAAAGGAGTCTAGCCCTGCATCAAAACAAAGTGCCACTTAAGGACATCGGTAGATTAAGTAAAACAAATTAGAAAGTGTAAAAATAAAATCTGCATAGTCTGTAAAGAGGACAGCATGTGAAGTATAAGATAACATAAAAGTAAAACATAAGAAAAGAAAATTGAAAATAAGAAGAAAAATAAGAGACAAGTTATTTGGAAAGAAATATAAACGAAAGAAAATCATCTGCAGCAGCTGGTACAGTAAGGAAAGAAAAATAAGAAGAACAGAATGGCATAGACAATAATCGGAGAATTGTAAAAGAATTAGTCATGGAGCAGGAGCAATACACCAGGGGTTCTCAGTTATCACGCTAGTCAGCGACTCTAAGCACAGACCATCTCTCAACCCAGATCCTAGTAAACTTCCTCAGACATTCGAAATTAACTCTGTTAGAAACAAGATCGGTGTTCCACACCGGTCTAATGGGGACATTCAGACCGTCTATCATTTCGTCTCTGGCATCCTTCAAGATCTCACAGTGCCACAGAATGTGCTCGGCCGACTGGTAAGTATTGCCACAAGCGCAATTGGGATGGGTAGACAGGGCAAGGCTGTGAAGCCTCCCCCTGAATTCCCCATGTCCTGAGAGGAGCTGCGTCATGTGATGGTCCAGTTTGAGGAAGGCCCCTTCCATTCTGAGTTTAACTGATGGGAAGAAGGAAAAGGTCCATCTTCCCATGCTCGACCTATCCCAACGGACCTGCCACTCTTTAAGCGAAAGGTCCCTCATCGTCCGAAGCAGTCCAGGGAGAGTTCCCGGTCCACCTGGTGTCAGAACGACACCAAGATGGGTTGCCGGGGATCCTCTGGAAAGTCTCTGCTTGGTTAAGACTTCCCTAATCTCTAGATCGATTGGCAAAATGCCGGCCAAAACTGGCAAAGCGTCCGAAGCAACAGTACGGTATGCGCCAGATAGTGCCAGCAAAGAAGTTCGCTGGCCCCTAGTAAGAGCGAGGAGTATAAGGCAGTTATCCAGGCGGTGCTCCCAAACAGAGGCAGCATACGAAACTTGCGCAACGTATACGCCCCTGTACAGAGCACGTAGTGCCGGACTGCGTAGTCCCCATTTAGCGGTGGAGAGTCTCCTCAGCTTTAGGAACAGCGCCTGAGCCTTGCTTGAAACATCTTTAACATGAGCCAGAAATGAGGACGATCGATCGAGTGTTACACCTAGGTACTTGACCGTGTCTGCAAATTTGATGTTGGTGTCTCCCATCCGGATGGTAGGGTTTCTTGTTCTACTGAGAGAGCCCTTCATCAGGAGACCCTTTGTCTTGTGGGGAGCGAAGGTCATCTTATTCCTCTTCCCCCATTTAAGGAGGGTGTTCAAACCATCACCAGCCTTTTCTTCAATTTCCTTTCTGCTGTTCCCCGAGACAAGATACATCTCATCATCCGCGTAGTCGATCATGATACATCCTTCAGGCAATGGTAACCTAGAGGAGTCGTCAAAGTCAATATTCCAAAATTCAGGTCCCAGAACGGAGCCCTGGGGACAGCCCATATTTACTTCGCGTTCTATAGTAAAATCACCATGGGATATCGAGACAGTTCGTCCCGATAGGTAGTTGTCAACCGATTTAAACAGGCGTTTTGGACAATTCCTACTTTTAACCTTTGTGCGTATCATGTCCCACCACGCGAAGTCGAAGGCACCAGTTATATCTAAGAAGATTGCTACAACATACCTCTTTGTGCAGACCTTCACCCAGTTAAGCGCAAACGAAATGGCGTGCACGGTGGATTTACCCGGGACGAAACCAAATTGAAGTTCACTGGACGGTGAAAGTGTACTGCGAAGTCGCTGCCGAATTAGTATTTCCAGGATCTTGCCGAGGATTGGGAGCAAGGTTATCGGGCGATAAGCCTTTACGTCGGTGAGTGGTTTGCCGTTCCCTTTAGGTATAATCCTGAGCACGCCCCTCTTCCATTCAGAAGGGAACATTCCTCTTCTCAGGCACGATTCCATCACTTGAAAGAGCTCCTCTTTAGCGTGGACCCAGACATGCTTCACTATTTCGCCATTGAGTCTGTCATGCCCTGGTGCCTTTTTTGGACCCAAACCCTTAATTATAGCACCAATTTCAGCTCTAGTGACAGGAGTGACTCTATCCTCTTGGGCGAGGTCTCTAGGTGGAAGCCGTGCCAGATTTCTAATCTGTTGTTGGTGGTCACTTTCCCCAATTACTGACTCTACAGGGACTAACTTGCCCAAAAGTGTGTTGAGAGTAGAGGCCACGTCCACAGTCTCAGCGTCCCTCCCATCAATATTCCCAATTAGACTTGACAAAAACCGATCCGATCCCTTGCCGGATTTTTCAATTGCGCTGTGGATTTCCCACGGGTTGGCGTTGCCCACATCTTTAACCCAATTATGCCAGGCAGCTCGTTTTGCAAGGAGAACCGCATGTTTGAAAGTCGCCCTTGATCTCCTGAGAGCGGCCTGAAGGGTAGCTGTCTCCTCCTCCGTACAGCATCCCCTCCTAGACAGTCCCAAGGCCCTATAGGCTCCTTTATAGGCCCCCTTTAGCGAAGCCAGTGAGACTATGGCATACCCAGTTGGGGTATGTTGTGAGGAGGGGAATGGAATGGAGAAGAGGAAGTACCTGGCTATTGAGATTTAGCCACCGACTACGGCTAAATCCATTTAAAGCATAGTTTAGATTCTGCACTGAATGGTTGTCATGGCGACACGAGATAAATAGTACTTGCGCACGTCGGGATTTAAATCGCATTCGTAGCCATGGATAGTAACTACTCATCCACGGAGGCCGTCATTACACTTATAAGTAATAAATTAGAATATAATGAACTATATGAACTATGTTTAATTCCATTACAGAATTCACAGCAAAGATTTGTACAAATTTATTCCTGCTATAAAATTATTTCGCACCTCGCACTAGAAGGTCATTAAAAAAACATTAATATCATATACTTACCTAATAAGTACGAAACGATAATTTGATGGGTTACAGAGTGACTCATTTTCAAAAAAACATTGTATGGAATTTTCAATAAAGAGTAGTTAGGGTTGATATTAATAATCCCAACGAATTGGGGAAAACAAATAAAAATGATATTTAAATAATTTTGAATTGGTTAGTCATTAGTTTTCGTGCTTCTTAATTTGTATTATACTAAAATAATTAACAAATAATTTTATAAACGGGTAGAATTTATTTTTCGTGTTAACCTCAATGTGGAACCCTCTTTTACTATGATTTTCTAGGTACGTAAAAATGATCGACCGCAACACATCATCTCTGTCCGAAAATAATACAGGGTTGATAAAAGCGACATGAACAAGATAAAGAAAGTAATGCTTAGATATTTTATAAATGTATTCACAATAATAAACTATATTGACGACCTCCGTGGTTGAATGATTCCGGCCCATCGACTACGAATGCGAATGGCAAAAGTAAATTTTATTTGAAGAAATTGTACGTTAAAAATAATATACTAATCATTTTTTCAGGGTAGTAAATATTATCAGTATCGCCCTGATGAAAGACGATCTTACCTTTCCACCTTTCTCTTCTCATCTTGTTCCCCTCTCCAATATCTTTAGCCTCACAACATACCCAAATTGAGGATGCCTTTGTCTCACTGGCTCCAGACGGTTGAGATCAGTTGGGACTCTTGTGCGGTACCTACTCATGTGATGGATATGTGTGTCGCAACGAAGATATGGCACGATCGAGAGAACCAAACATTGGAGTCAGGTCATTTGAAAACCAGAATAACAGAAGAGTATGTATGAGCCGATGTATGAATGTGGATGAAGCAATAAGCTCGTATCAAGACAACACAAGTTATGTAACATTAATACCACACAAGAGCTCAACTGCTCCTAATCGTCCGGAGTCAGCGAGACTTAGGAAACCATAATTGGGGCATGTTGTAGTGGGTAGTGAGAAGGGGACGGAGATGGGAAAAGGAATATGGAGAAATATAATCACGGCGACACTGACAGTATGTTCCACTGTGGAATGGTATGAGGCTTGAAGGTGGTGAAGAAGGGAAGGAGTTGGGGAAGGGCTGGTCACCAAAAACGGATAAAGCCATTTCGAGCATCGTCTCGATTCTTAATGGTTGTCTTACACCAGGGCATTACGGAGAGTATCTCCTACTGTGGAAATTACTTGATGCCGCAAATAAACTATGTATTATTTAAAATGAATACATGGATTCGTAGCCAAGGATCGTAACCACTCAACCACGGAGGCCGTCCTTTGGGGAAAGGGATGGTTGATTAGTTAGTAAGTTACAATTTACATTAAAATCTTTAAAAATAATAACTTTTACGGATTCCAGGTAACTTAATAGAGTATTGATTACATTTAAATCATCTTTAATTCAACAATAATAAACACATATTTTGTACTTTAAGTAGCTTTTGACCAAAAATATATTATACAGAAGAAATAAAAATAATGGTATTAAGTTGAGTAAATGTAAAAAGCTACAAGATAAGAAAGTAGGTAAAGACAAGCTCAGCACTCAGCATACTTTTATTATATTTATGTTACATACAGCATAATTGCAAACTTTTAATAATAATTTTTGTCCGTGGTACCAAAAATAATGTAAGGACATACATCACCCATTATAATATGTTTATTTTTAAATTAAATTTGTATTGAAAATGGTCTGTTATGCCCAAGAAAATATATTTTTTTTTTTAATAAGGTATGGGCTAATCTCCCAATCTGGGTTTCTTGTTGTAATGAAAGAGATCATCAACCCTTTTTCGCTTGGCTGTCTTTCTGACTGGAACATCTGCTTCATCGGAGAATTGTTCTGCAACTTCATCAGGGTATATTGTCTCCACTTCAACCTCAGCTCCAAGTTCAGCAACATCATAAGGGCGGAATATCTCCTCTACCACCTCTACTCCAAGTTCTAATGCTGAAGACTGTTCATCCTCTCCATCGACTTCTTCATCAGATGATCCTTCCGTTGTGTAGTCTTCCAAGTCATATGCCTCTCTTTCCTCCGTGTATTCTAATTCATAGTCTTCAATATCGTCGTCTGGTTGAATGTCATTTTCCAATGGGTTAAGGCTCTGTCTAATCTGTGCCAGACGTTCCATAATTTCAATTTGGAATTCATCTTCCACATAATAAGGGTTATTGGGTTCAATGGCCACAATCGTTTGGCCTATGTGTATTCCTCGGTAGCCATTTGGGCGGCGGCTCCCTTCTTCCTGAAACACGCACATCTGTAAAGAAAGATAAACATTCACTGAAAATGACAATGAGTCCGCTAAAAGTGTTTATTGGAAATGCGTACCGGTAAAAAACTTTGCCAGGAGAGTCGGCAAAGGTAAAAATACACAAACTGATAAAATAATAATAATTAAAATTCTTTAAGAAACAATATGCCGAAATTTGCGGCTTTAAACATAAACAAACTACCGCTGGTGAAATTCTATTATATTGACGCCACTGCAATTCTTAGAGATTTAATAATCAAGAAAAGAGATGTTCAAAAACTAAAAGATGAACCCGACCAAAATAAAACTTGGCGATTTAAGAACACATATATTTGTTAACTTCCGAGATAAATAGTCTAACATTAACTGTCAGTCAACTAACAAACACAAACTTGAATACCCACAGCACAGTACCATCTGTTAACAAATCGTCAAAACATCATATCAAGGCCAAAACTGAGGAAGATGCAAATATTTCAACGCCATCTATGGAAAAAAGTAAAACACCTGATTACCCACCTGAGATCGAAAAACCAATTTATTACCCAAAATCCTTTGCAGATGTCGCTTACGACAATCTTTCAGGTAAAAATAAAAGTTTTAATACCATACTTCTTAATTTGAATTGTACCACAATATTATTAATTGTATTATTTTTAAAATATAATTTTATAAATATGTGGAATTTATTTGTCTTCCTAACCTCTCTGTCGAACCCTCTTTTATGATGATTTTCAAGTTAGGTAGAAATGATGGACCGCATCACATCTCCTCTGTCTGAAAATAATACTAGGTTTATAAAAGCGTCATGATCAAGACTTAGAAAAGGATTTGAGTTTTTCACGGCCAAAAGAATTATAGTGATTTATTTTTTTAATATTATGCCGAGTTGTGTTACGTTCTTCTTTAGCCACTGTAATAATGCTTTCCGAAACGTTGGATAAATAAGAAGGTAGCACAACACGGCATAATACGCCAAAAATAATTCACTTTAACTAAGAAAGGTAGGCTTAGATATTTTTGAAATGAAGTCACAAAAATATCCACCATATTGACGTCCTTCGTGGCTGAGTGATCGCGACCCTTGGCTACGAATCCGAAAGGCGCAACTTAATTTTATTTGAATATTGTGTGTTATTTCTTAATTTATTTATAAAATTACCGTATATTCTATTTGCGATACATTCCAAATTGGTAGTTACTATCAGTAACGCACTGGTGAAAGATCACCTTACTTCTCCACCTTTCTCTTCCCATCTCCTTATCCTCTCACTATCTTCAGCCTTACAGCCTACCCCAATAATTGAAGATGTTATAGTCTCAACTGCTCTCACCGTCTCCAGGTTGAGAGCGGTTGGGACTCTTGTTTAAAGTTCACTTTCAGTAAAAAAAGTGTTTTTAACTAACTAACAATCACACCGTTTCGCCACAGTGGTATGCAGAGAGGATGTACCACAAATAACTTCTTAGCAATATATTATTGTGTGATAAATGATGATTTGGGATCTGGTGAAATTTCCAATAAAAAAAAATTCTTTCGTTCTTTAAAAAACCATCATGCAGTTTCCTACAAAGGTACTACAAAGAGGATAGATTTCTAAACAACTGCTTATACGAGTATTCACGTCCCGTTCCCATTGCATTGGACAGTCTACCTTTTCATTTAGGTACATTAAGTGAATTTAACTATTATCAATAATATGGACCAGAGAAGTTAGGAAAACACCCATCCTTAGTATTATTATTCTTTCACAAACCATCACGCCGTTTCCCCAATACTATTGGTGTATTTATTCTACTGTGTGCAAAGAAGATGGACTATACGTGTATATACGTCCGGTGCCTAATCCACTGAACAGCTTGCTTACATTGTTTTATTTTCATGATGTTCTGACAACGCACTGGGTGAGAGTGCAGTACGTGCTACCCCTGACTGAATAAATAGGAACAATGAGGGAAATCACATTGAAAAGAATGGAGGTGAGGTTAAAATAATTATATATGTATTAACATTAAAATTGATCAAAATAAATCACTAAAAAATGTCATTAACCATTATCTTTACGGATTTAAAATTACTTAGACATATTTTATTTACATTCAAAGCAAGCTATATCTATATATAGGTTTATATCGAGAATTATTTTTGCTTAAAATTTATTACAAATAAGTACAAAGTTGAATTAATGAAAAGCTTCCAGATAAGATGCGTTTACGTACAGCCAACTTAATAATAGTTTTTGTTCAAAAATATATAATACAAGGAAAGCACAAGTTTATGACTAATCTCCCAATCTGAGTTTCTTATTGTAGTGAAAGAGAGCATTAACTAACTGGAACGTCTGCTTCTTCGGAGAATTTGTCTGCAACATCGTCAGGGTAGAATGTTTCCACTTCAACCTCTGCTCCAAGTTCTGCAACATCGTCAGGATTAAATGTCTCCACTTCAACCTCTGCTCCAAGTTCTGCAACATCGTCAGGGTAGAATGTCTCCACTTCAACCTCTGCTCCAAGTTCTGCAACATCGTCAGGGTAGAATGTCTCCACTTCAACCTCTGCTCCAAGTTCTGCAACATCGTCAGGGTAGAATATCTCGAATCCCATATCTGTTCCAAGTTCTAATGCTGGAGACTCCCCACCCATTTCTTCATCAGATGACATTTCGGTTGTGTCGTCATATACAATACTTTCCTCCGAGAATTCAATTACACTTTCATCATCCGTTTCAAATGCACGGTCTGTTTCAATTTCATCATTTTCCAGAGGGTTCAGGCGCTGTCTCATCCGCGCCAGACGTTCCATAATTTCAACTTGGGATTCATCTTCTGAATAATAAGTGGGTTCAATGGCCACAATGGTTTGGCCTATGTGTATTCCTCGGTAGCCATTTGGGCGGTGGCTCCCTTCTTGAAATATGCACATCGTGTATCTGAACTTTTTAAACAATATTTTATACTAATTGACAAGATCTGAGATTCACTGATCAAGTAAGCGCAATTTAGTTTTAAAAATGATGAGATTTTTTAAATTAAAATAAACTGTGTGGCAGAGTGACAATGTAACTTGTTGATGGAATTTTTAGAATGGTTTGAGAACCACTGGGTTGGTCTATTTATACCCGCCAACCAACCCTTAATGACTAAATCCCTACATATGATCGGGAAGGGGGTAGTGCAATTAGCGCGGACGAACGAGCCACAGTTTGGAAATCCCTGGAAACAATGGAATGACGCACAGGTAATTGTGTCTATGATTTGAAGTCACATTAATATTATTTTGAATTTATATCGAAATTTTTTTAATGCGTTTAGTATTAATTTTGAAATGAACTGTTGAGTGCAAACTACGCCATTCTAATATTATAACAATACGTACTCAATAATTAATATACATACTTACTAAATTATCGAAAAAAGCAAACACTTTGTGGGTTGACATTATACAAAATGAGACAAGTGTTTGTTTCATTTTGAATAATATACTTACTATTATGTATTAATTCAGGCCCGTTTTAAACAGAATTAGAAGGTTTAGGCATGTAGAGCGGATAAGCAAGGAAAGGAATGTAAGGAGAATATATGAGGCGGAAATGAATGGTAAAAGAAAACCAGAGTCGCCCGAGAGAGACATGGCACGCTCAAGTGAATCAAATAGTTGAGTGGGGTCTTCCGAAGTCTCTTAATTGATCTTACTTTGTATCGTGGTCTACCCTCTCTGCCTACCTCTGCGTGGAAACGGCGTGATGGTTAGTTATTTACTTATATTATTTCGAAATTTAGTTGACTATTCATACATTGTTACTGCAAAAGAATGTAAATGACTGCAAGTGTTTTGGCCGTGTTTGGAGACCACATCTGAATTGCCATCTACTTTGCAATCTTCTTTTTCTCCATAGCCTTTTCATCTCACTCACTTCAACCTTATAATATACCCCAATTGATGCTATAGTGCCCAGGGGATGCTATAGTCCCACTGGCTTCAGATGGTTGAGAGCAGTTAGTACTCTTGTGCAGTATAAACAATAAGTCGAAAGCTACCTACTTACTTTTACGGCATGTTCGATAACCTTTCAGAACAGAAATGTTATTGGAAATTGCTCGTACTGTGTTAAGTGACCAGTTACTTTATAGTCAGGTACTTTCCAACCTTCCTCTACTCCATCTGCTTCCCCTTGCCGATCTTGTATGCCAACATATTTATTTATGCAAATAAGAAATTATTTTTTATAAGCAATAATTGTTCGCCTGAAACACTCATCCACATTGAAAAAATCTCCTGATAAAAAATACATGACGCCAACGGGACTCGAACCCGTGTTTTTTTTTTCAATCCCGTTGGCGTCATGTATTTTTTATCAGGAGATTTTTTCAATGTGGATGAGTGTTTCAGGCGAACAATTATTGCTTATAAAAAATAATTGTTATCCTTTGTGCTATGCATAAATAAAATCTTGTCTTTAAAACATTAATTTATCTAAAAAATAATAAACAAATAAGAAATGTTTTGTGCATGCAATAATTCAGATTTTACAAATGGATAATTTATATGTTAAGATTTATACTACTCTTCCATAAGAGACATTTGCTTGTGGGTGGAAGGAGTGTGTACATTTGGAAATAAACAATAAACCTTTAACATTTATGAAATTCATACATTCATGTTTATGTACAGGGGTTTCCAATAAGAGGTTTTATTTTGAGTAGCCCGCTATTTCGGTAGATGTTACTTTTGAAGCTGTCATTTTTTAACATTTGACAAGTAAAAACTACGTTTTTAATAAAAATGGGACGATACTCGCTTCAACAACGCATTGAAATTATTGAAATTCACTTGAGTGAATCGAATGCAAATCATCTTGAGTGATGAGGCCCATTTCCACCTCGGTGGCTTCGTCAACAAGCAAAATTGTCACATCTGGGGTTCAAAAAATCCAAGAGTTATTGTTGAAAAGCCTTTTTATCTTCAACGTGTGGCTGTTTGGTGCGGTTTATGTTCGGGCGGAGTCATTAGACCTTACTTTTTCGAAAATGAGGCTGGAGCAACAGTTACGGTGAATGGATTGCGCTATCGAGAGATGATTAATGATTTTTGATGGCCGGAATTGGATGGTATTGATCTTGACAACGTTTGCTTTCAACAAGATGGCGCTACGTGCCACACAAGCAACGAAACCATTGATCTTTTACGATTGAATATGAAAATAACACTTCTTATTGGAAAACCCTGTATAAAAAATGATTATTTGAACGTTTGGAACCATATTATTACCATTTATTTGGGATGAGATTGATGTATGTTTTATCACTATTTAACGGCAGGAGTTTATCTTCAAACCATATGTTTAGATTATTTATATCTTTTGTGGCTTTAAAATTTTTTTTCCCAATGTTTTTTTTTACTATAAGGACTATATCATCGGCATATGAGATAATTTGTTAACAATTCATAGTGGTCAACATTTTTTTTTAAATACAAATAACATGACAATATTTGAAAATCTCCTATTACCACCACACTTAACGGAAAATGTTGATTGTGTTGTGATGGAGAACTTAGCCAGCCGAGGAATTGAATACACTATGCCTGGGTGGGATCCAAACGCGATGTCAACTCACCCACCGACCGGTCAAATATGTCATTTACTTAAATAATGAATAACATCGGTACCATAACGGTGCCTTGTGGAATATTAAAATTTAATGTTCCTTGTTCGCTAGTTTAGCCACAGGTTTTTTATGATTCTGTGTATTGTTTTGAGTACTCTTTATTCGTTATTGGGACCAATTTAATTGGATTATTTATGAAAAAAAGATAGCAGTAAATTTTTCTTTCCTCAAAATGAATTTAATTTTGATGAGACCTGAATAGCCAGATAGTTCACAACCCTTCTCTACCCCATCTACTTTCCGTTGCCATTTCCTCCATTTCACAATGTGCCACAATTGATTGGTTGGCAATTGGGTTTTCCAATTAGAGGTGTTATTATGATATTCAATCGTAAAAGATCAATGGTTTCGTTGCTTGTGTGGCACGTAGCGCCGTCTTGTTGAAAGTAAACGTTTTCCAGATCAATACCATCCAATTTCGGCCCTAAAATATCATTAATCATCTCTCGATAGCGCAATCCATTCACCGTAACTGTTGCTGCAGCCTCATTTTCGAAAAAGTAAGGTCCAATAACTCCGCCGGACCATAAACCGCACCAAACAGTCACACGTTAAGGATACAGAAGCTTTTCAACAATAACTCTTGGTTTTTCCGAGCCCCAGATGAGACAATTTTGCTTGTTGACGAAGCCACGGAGGTGGAAATGGGCCTCATCACTCAATATGATTTGCATTTGATTCACTTAAGTGAATTTTAATAATTTCAATGCGTTTTTGAAGCGTGTATCAATCCATTTTTATTAATAACGTAGTTTCTACTTGTCAAATGTTAAAAAATGACAGCTTCGAAAGCAACATCTACCGAAATAGTGGGCTATTCAAAATAACATCTCTTATTGGAAAACCCTGTATTTTTTAGAGTAGTAAATACTATCAGTATCGCCCTGATGAAAGACGACCTTACTTCCCCACCTTTCTCTTCCCATCTTGTTCCCCTCCCCACTACCTTCAGCTTTACAACGCACCCAAATTGAGGATGCCTTTGTCTCACTGGCTCCAGACGGTTAGGAATCTTGTGCGGTACCTATTCATATGAAAAACAGATGTGACTTGACGAAGATATTGCACGATCAAGAAAACCAAACATTGGAGTAGGGTCATTCGAAAACCAGAATATCAAAAGAGTATGTATTAGCCGATGTATGAATGTGGATGAAGCAATAAGCTTGTGTCAAGACAAAACAAGTTGTGTGACGGTCCATCCTCTTTTCTACCCGTTTTTACGTTAATACCAGACAAGAGCTCAACTGCTCCTAATCATCCAGAGCCAGCGAGACTTTGGCATCCACAATTGGGGTATGTTGTAGTAGGTAGTAGGAAGGGGAATGTGGGGAAGTATCGTGGTCTTTCACTAAGGCGATACTGAAACTATCTTCCACTCTAGAACGTACCCAAATATCATATATATTATTTTTAGTGAACTAATTGTATACCTGATAATTTTGGTATGTTTTGAGGTCTGTAGGTTGTAAAGAAGTGAAGGAGTTGGGGGAGGGCATGGTTAAGATATTGGAGAAGTACGTTGCTATTCAGATCTGGTCACCAAACACAGATAAAGCCATTTAAAGCATTTTCTAGATTCTTAATGGTGGTCTTCCACCAGGGCGTTACGGAGAGTATATCCCTTTCTAGAAATTACTTGATGCCGCAAATATTCTATGTATTATTTTAAATGAATAAATGGATTCGTAGCCAAGGATCGTAAATACTCAACCACGGGGGCCGTCTTTTGGGGAAAGGGCGTGATGGTTGATTAGTTAGTAAGTTAACATTATGAACGCTTTCGATAAATTATAACCGGACAGTATTTAAATTCCACCTACTAACATCAATACATAAGGAAAATGTTATTTGTGTAATGATTGAGCACTTGGCTTTCAGAGGAATGAACCCGACGTACCCTACTTTTATCAGCATTTTGAAGTATTTAGGTATATAATAAACTGATATAGAATTTCGAAAGCTTTGGTGAATCGCATTTTTTTATTTCATTTAAATTAATTTGAATGGCAGAAGAAGTCAAACGATGAAGACACATCACAATCGAGTACATCGTATAGTTAAGTCGGGTCATGTCAATAGTTCAAGAGTCTGAATAACAGAAGATACGTATGGGTTTAATCATGCATGTGAATGAAGCAAGGAGGGTTTGCCAAGACCCGTCTACCCTTGAGAAAACTGCGTAATGATCAGTTAGTTATGTATTTGCCCAGTTAATAACCATAAAATCAAAGATAATAGGTTTTCTGTGGGTCCTGCGAACTCTGGTTAGAAACTATCTAACCTAACAGTACCTAGCTATTATAAAAATATTTTTAACAGTAAATTATTTTTCTCATTTTCAAAATTGTAAGTTGTTTTTTAATAATTCACACAATCCCGTAATAGGTCACTGACCTGAGCTAATAAATAATAATCAAGAAAATTCACAAAAAATATATTTTAAAATCTTTTAGATTCCCGATGAAATTCGAATATAATTTTCATACAATTAAATGAGATTAACTAGTTTTAAAAATTAAATTTTCGCCGGACAAATAGATAGTTTCTGTTCATACATATATTTATATTTTTAATTCGAGTTATGATGTGGTTTTCAAATGAACTGATGCTTTTTTCCGATTATCTCCGTAAAAAAATAAATAAATTAGTTACATGTATTTACCGCTCTTTTTTGCAACAAAATCAAATACAAAACAAGCGATTTAAAAATGTTTCTTTCAAACAATGAACAACCTTTTTTTGAAGAAAGTGTTAGTATATTATTTTAATAAGATTATTATTTTGTTCTATTATCTATTCTGTAATGTGTTACGTAATATAATCCCCCTACAGTTAAAACAATGGTCACTCTACAATAAAGAACGTTTGGCCACCTTACTGACCACGCGGCCAGATGTTAAAAATCACGTGCTCAATAGCAGACCGTCGGCAGCAAGCAGCGCGCTCCCCGTTCCCCGCCCCCGCTTGCTTGGCGGCGCTTCCGCAGTCCAGCACCGGCCTCAGCGGTGGCAACAGGGTCTCTTGTAAACGGACCGCAAACACTCGCGATGACTTGCATAATTACGCGAACGGACGCAATCTCGTCCCAGTTTCCTAATTAATCGCTATCAATCTCCAATCATGTTCGTAATCTCGGCTCAAACCAACTCCATGGAGTCCCGTTCTCGTGTAAAATCCCGAGTGCACATCTTCATCTCAACTGCCCCGTCGCCTTCGAGCGCGGGAAGATCTGGCTCAACATGACCTTCCATACCACACCTCAAGACGAATCGTAAGCTTTCAACCTATCCCCTTTTCTTGTGTTCAATTCTCGTAAATTCATGTAGAATCCACGCTTGATCCGGTCGTCATAAATTAGTAGAGAGAGTTAGTAGGGAGATCTATGTCAACCTGTATTTCTCGAGACATTTAATATACCTTGTGCCTTACTACTCATGTGTTATTATTATGTGATAAACCTACCCTTTGACCTCCTAACCGATGGACGAGCCTGATGACCAAAGAAGCTGCCCGCCCCTGATAGTACACGAGTCGCCTGCTCTACCATTTTATCTGAGCTTAGCCAATTTAATAACCAGGTTCGATACCCTTTAACCATATGTTAGCACTGGCGCAACGTGGATTTTTTTTTGGTAATTAATCGTCCATCGGGAGGTCAAATTGGAAATAATCTTGTACTCCTTCACTCTGTTTTCATGCCTTGTTTTGTATTAACCTTTGAATAACAATGTTTTCTTCCAATAAATCATAGCTATTCTACAAACCATCGCGTCAAATTTAAAACAACTGTGTCACATTAAAGCCATTCGGTGTTAAATTACAAGTTTTACGAATCGTCACTCGACAAATTTTAAGTACCGGTATTCCATCACAAAGTGCGCAATCGACGTTTACTTCTTTTCGGACATCTCAAACATCACATAGTGATCCAAAACCACAATGGTTTACTTTCCAAGTGCAACTATTAGAGAGAATGAGCCACAATAAAAATACAATTCAACAGTTTCAAATCTTGTTCATGATACAAAATAAATTCCTTGTTAGTGGAGCCATAAGCCAGCATCGTTCTGCAAAATACATAGACAAGGAAAACTAACGCCCTTCTGTCATTTGATAATTCCGCTTTATATGTAATAAAGGTGGGTAGAGTATCCTTTTCGAAAGAAAAGTCTTGAAAGCCGACTTACCCTTTACATATAATTGAGATTCGCGTTGACGTGAATGCCCCATCTGTCACACATTGCTAATAGGCGCAACTTTGACGGGATGTAAGGAACTAGCGTGTAAATAACCAAACACTGGTTCTGCTTAAATTCAGACAATTTGTCACGAATCACAAACAAACCCTCCAATAATTGTTGAAAAAACAAACAATACTCTCTCGAAATCTGCACTTTGAATTTTTGTTTTTTTCGGAAGAAATTTTTTTCAAAAATTTTCTTCACTCATCTAGGACTTTGGAAATTTTTTCGGAAATTTTTTTCAAAACGCACAATCTCAGGGACTTTTCCACTAAAATTGCAAGGAAACCGCTGGCCATTTTTTTTCCATAATTGGAACTTTGAAATTTTTTCGGAAATTTTTCAAAAACGCACAATCTCAGGGACTTTTCCTTCAAAAACACAAGGAAACCGCTGGCCATTTTTTTTTCCATAATTGGAACTTTGAAAATTTTTCGGAAATTTTTCAAAAAACGCACATCTCAGGGACTTTTCCATCAAAAACACAAGGAAACCGCTGGCCATTTTTTTTCCATAACTGGGACTTTGAAAAAATTTCACAAAATTCTTCACCTACCATCACAAGCAAACCCCTGGTATTTTTTTGAAAAACAACCAGCCACACACTCAGACAATTCTTTTTTCTTCTCACAAAGTCTAAATCAACTTCCACAAAATGAATCCTCAAAACAACACCTTAGGCATAATAGCCAACATCTGCTCTCAAAGTACTCAAAGCTTAGAAAAGGAATTAAAAGACAGGAATATTTCTCCTTTCAACAAAACCAAAAACGTCCTGATTAAGTACGCAACATTCTACAACAGGAAATATATTAGGAGACTGCAATTTCAACCCGGCAGTATTACAATCTCCGACACAAGCATACCTGCTTGCACAGAAATTAAACCACCAGTTATACCCATCAAGGAAACTACAAAACCCTTCGACCTAACTGGATGGAAAATTAAGTACAACGGTAATACTAACGTAGAAGATTTCATCGACCGAATTGAAGAAACAGCCGCGATACGCAACATTCCTACTGAGATACTACACCGTAACTTCATAGATCTCATCTCGCACGAGCTACTCTTCTGGCATAGAATCCACAAGAAAAAAGTAAACTCCTGGCCCGAACTCAAAGCTGCTCTCCTGAAAAGTTTCGCACCAAAAGAAACACAGCATAGGATTAAGTCTACTCTGTTTTCCATCAAACAATTCTCCAACGAAACAGTAGCACAATACGCCCAGAGAGCAGATCTTCTAAACATCAAACTGACAACTCCAGTCCCTGAAACAGAGCTAGTTCCTATCTTGACTGATGGCCTCCTAGCAAGATATGAGAACATAATAACCTCTCAAAAAATATCTTCAGTAGAGCAACTCAAAGATGTCTGTCTACTATTGGAAAACTACCAAGATAAAAGAAGAAACACCAAGCCTTCTAACGAACCCCTTCTACCAAGCCTCGCCTCTCGGTCAACCAATCAAATCAAACCAGAGTTTAACGAGAAGAAGTTTTGCACCTTTTGCAAAAGAACCGGACATTCACAATCATCTTGCTACAAAAAAGCTAAACTTTCGTATACCCAAGACAACAGAGGCCATCAAAAGCGCCCCCGTGACCATTCTCCTCAACAAGACAACTTGAGAGAAATTTTCAAGAGATCAAGAAACAATCTTGAAAGAATACATCCTTCCAACAACTTAATTGCAAAACCACCAACAGATTTCTCCAAACCTCCGCCGAATTGGTCCAAGAGAACTCCAAAAAACTAAGATCCAACCCCTCGCAAATCCATTCAATATCCAGGCCTACTGAATGGACCGAGTGGTTGAAACACGTTGCATATTTCAAAGAGGCCTTACAACTTTCTACGGTGAGCTGCACTCAAGCTAAAGATGGTCGCCCATACGCGCATTTTTCTGTTAATGACGTCGTCTTCTCTGGACTACTGGATAGTGGAGCTTCAGTTAGCTGCCTCGGCGGTAACGCCCACATTCCCTTTGTCAACAACGGATTCACAATCAACAAACACCCCGCTTTCGTCACCACCGCAGACAACAACACTCAAAAAGTCACAGGAGCTATTGTCCTACCTGTCAAGTGTGGAAGCAAATCATTTCCAATAAATTTCCTAATCGTACCAACCATCACCCAGAAATTTATTCTTGGAGTGGATTTTTGGAAAGCATTCAACATTGCACCTCAGGTTTTCAACCCTTGCAACAACACCACACCCACCACCTCAATCAACGAAATCCGTACAATAATTCCGTACGAGAACCTTCACCCACCACAGGCCGAACAACTGGAAGACATGATCAAGAAATTTGAATCAATCTCGTTCGAAAAGTGTGGACTTGGTTTGACAAATTTAGTCAAACATCACATCAAGACAAATGGACCTCCTATCAAACAAAGATACTACAATTTGGCTCCCCAGAAACTAAAACTGTTAGAAAAAGAACTGGACGACATGCTAAATATGGGCATCGTGGTTCCCAGCAGAAGCGCCTGGACCAACCCCACACTTCTGGTATCCAAAAAAGACGGTTCCGCCCGATTCTGCCTCGACAGTAGAAGACTTAATGCCTGCACTGAGGCGGACGCGTACCCACTTCCTCTTGTACACGCAATCCTGGACAAACTACGCAACGCAAAATTCATCTCTTCAATAGATCTGTCCAAAGCATTCTGGCAGATACCTCTGGATGATGTTTCATGTGAAAAAACAGCATTTGTAGTGCCCGGCAGAGGAATGTTCCACTTTAAGAGACTCCCCTTCGGTTTAAAAAACAGCCCTGCTGAGCTACAAAGATTGATGGACAGACTGTTCGGCCCCGAATCCGACAATAATTTGTTCTGCTACCTGGACGACCTAATAATCATCAGCGACACGTTTGAAAAACACATCACCACCCTAGAAAAAGTATTCCAACAACTCAAGTTTGCCGGATTAACAATCAACCTTAAGAAATCCGAATTTTGCAAATCACGCCTACGCTACCTCGGCTTTGTAATAGACGAAAAAGGTCTAAGGACCGACCCTGCCAAAGTCGAAGCCATGACAAACTTTCCCAGGCCAAAGAACGCTAAAGAAGTTAAAGGTTTCCTTGGTCTCGCCGGATACTACAGAAGATTCATAAGGGATTTCTCCACAATAGCTGCCCCTCTTAATAAAATTACCGGTACCCGAAAAGGTGTCAGTAACTTCGCTTGGTCTACTGAAACTGAAAGGGCTTTCACCTCTCTAAAAACAGCACTGCAATCTGCACCAGTACTAAACTGTCCAGATTTCAATCTGCCTTTCACCTTGCATACAGACGCCTCCAATGTTGGAATCGGCGGAGTCCTAACACAAGAATTCCCCGACGGCGAACACCCAGTGGCATACTTCTCTCGTAGTCTAAATAAACACGAAAAAAACTATGGGATAACGGAAAAAGAACTTCTCGCAGTCATGGACTCTATCCACCATTTCCGCGGCTATATCGAAGGCAGTAAGTTCTCAGTCATCACCGATCACAGCAGCCTAAAATGGTTGATTTCATTAAGCAACCCTTCTGGCAGATTGGCCCGCTGGTCGTCCCGCCTATCTCAATACACCTTTGATGTCATCCATCGTAAAGGCGCAGACAATATTGTCCCAGACGCCCTCTCAAGAATAGAACTCGCCACTCTGACCTCCGAAGAAGCAACACCAACTCCTACCACCAAAGAAACTTGGTATTTAAAAACCTACGAGGAATGCAGGAACAACCCGCAAAAATTTCCCAACTTTATTATAAAGGAAGGTCGGTTATATCGTAACTGCAAACCACCACTGTCTATACTCGAAGACTATGCTTGGAAGCTAGTCATTCCCTCAGAGGACACACAAAAAATTATCATCGACAATCACAGCGGCCCCGGATCCATACACCCAGGAACTTTCAAAACCTATAAGAAAATAGCCTTAAGGTATTACTGGCCAGGCCTGTTTAAACAAGTTCGCAACTATATCTCTAAGTGCGACATTTGCAAAGCATACAAACATAGTACTGCACCTCCATCTGGTCTCATGAATAATCCCAAACGAGCGGACAGGCCACTACAATCACTCTCTATGGATCTCATCGGCCCCTTCCCCAGAAGCTACGCCGGAAACATGCATATTCTTAGCATAGTGGATATATTCACCAAGTTCTGTTGGATCTTCCCATTAAAAAGAGCCACAGCATCTGCAATCATAAACTTGTTAGAAAAAAAACATTTTTATCCCCTACGGCACTCCGCGCACCATCATTTGCGACAACGGAAAACAATTCATAGCTCTGGAATTCAAGGAATTTCTGGCCAAATACGGCATAAAGGATATTTTCTATAATACACTTTACACGCCTCAAAATAATACAGTGGAGCGTTACAACCAGACCATCAACACGGCTCTGGCAATCCTGGTTGACAAAGATCAACGAACATGGTGCAAAAATCTGGAAAAAATTCAAGCTGCACTAAACAATACGGTGAACCTCACTACTGGATACACCCCTTTCTTCCTGAAACATGGTATGGAACAAATTGTCCATGGATCCTTGCATTGGGACGCTAGCCTCCCATCATCTTCTCCTTCTACTGATAACCCATCAGAGAACTACGCTCACCGTCTTGAAGAACTTTCCGCTATTTACAGCGAAGTCACCGATGCGTTGATACTTGCCCACAATTTCTGAGACAAACAGACACAATCTACGCAGGAAACATGTCACCTTTAAGGAAAACGACACAGTTTGGAGACGCAACAACACACTCTCACAAGGTGCTCTGTACTTCTCTGCAAAACTAGCTCCTCGCTTTGTTAAAGCAAAAGTGCTGAGAAAAATCTCAGATGTAGTATATACCCTATCGGACGCCTCTGGTAAACACATCGGTAACTACCACGTGAAAGATATTGTCAAACTAGGAAGTGTGGACACAATGGACACCACCTTCACTAGGTCACTACACTCATAACTAACAAACTTTTGGCTCTACCTTTGTCCCACGAGATTTGGCCCTCGTGCAGACAATCAGCATGTCCTATCGCGTAAGTTTTATATAAAAACTCGCATTTCGACCTCTGCAAGGTAACCTTCTCATTTTTCTAAAAACACAGAAGTGTCAACTGTGGTTTTTTTAATCATTTCTCACCCATTCTTGTACTACTATGATCTTTTGTATAAAACTTTTGTTATTTTTGTTTCTGTGTCACACCTCACCGTGTAATGTATATAAATTGTACTCATATTTTGTACGTATCTTCTCTGGAATTGATATCATTCTAGTCAAGAGACTTTTTCCACCTCCAAAACGATTGATGCTCCCGGAGTCATGACCCTGGACATCAATTGTTAGTCGTCACCATTCTGACACTTACGACACTAAATATATAACTATTTTTTGTCATAACTACCACAAAAAGTCACGTACAACATTTTATGTAAATGTTTTTTTTAATTCTCTCATGTTCCTTGTTATTCACATTGTTTTTCACATTGTTCTTTCACATTTGTTCGTCACATTTGTTCCATTGGGCTCCATCGTACATAAAACAATGACCCTTTGCAACACACACCCAATTGAGGTGAATTTTCTTACCCCTGTAACTTATAATCATAATGCGTGTGTAAATTCCAGTTTGGTATCGTCATTTGATTCATGCTTACAAAGGTGTAACAAATAAAAGTTACAAT